>NW_028259192.1:12123712-12426742 GCF_977971745.1 Zootermopsis nevadensis | reverse complement strand
GTATGGTGCCTCCTATTTGAAAAGGAGTGACAATGAATAAAAAGTGGACAGTGACTTACCCAAGTATAACATCTGCAATTCGCCCCATCCCTCACGGTGAACTACTACCTATTCCTGAACCACCCGAAAGTTTTTCTGTAGACTCTGATGAAGATGAAGACACTGATGACGTTCATGATGAGCTTATACCTTGTATAAGTATAACAAACTAGTTTTTTTCGAAAACAAGAGCCAATCTGCCAATATAAGCACTATTTCTGTGTTTAACACCCCAAAATCTATAAAGTAACTTACTTTCATGCCCATAACAAGAAATGACACAAAATTTGTTGAACAGTGTGATCTATCATAAAATAAATGCATAACGTACAATAGCCCTGTATATCTATTTGATTTAATGCATTTGACCAGAAACGGTTCGTGTAACAAATATATTTTTTAATAATTTATGCGGATTTTATATGAAATTGAAATCTGGATTGTCATCCTGGCAAAGATTAAAGACCAAGGGTTTATGGAGAACACGCTGCTGACGATAATATTTAAACCTGATAAACATGTTGTATGAAGATATCTGTCTTCTGGGTTGTTGCGCTGTGTAGTCTGGTAGATGTTTACCAACGTTTCAGAGGTCATACTTCCCCCGTCATCAGGGCGATTCATCTACCAGACTACACAGCGCAACAACCCAGAAGACAGAAATCTTCATACTCATCGCCCTGATGACGGAAGCAGTATGACCTCTGAAACGTTGGTTAACATCGACCAGACTACACGGCGCAACAAACCAGAAGACATAAATCTTCATACTCACTGCTGTGAAAACCTCGAATCATACAAACAGGATGTAATTTGAGGAAGAGAAAATGACAAGATTAGAGTTTAAGGATTTGTACATTCTACGAAATATTATTAGACTAATCGCATCCGGGAACATAAAATGGTCAGAACGTGCAGCACGCGTGGAAGAGCTGAAGAAACCCTTAAGGGATGAGACAACTTCGAAGACAGAAGGAAAACATTAGGGTGCATCAAATAATGGAATAGGAGGACTCTACTGCATGGAGTCAATAAACAAAAAAAAATTGTCCATAATAAATAAACCTCAAAGTCACTGCGATATCACAAATAGCGCACTTTCACTCTTATAAAGCTACTCGGTAAATGCAATCTCCCTGAAAATGTTCGATGCGAATCTCTGAGCACTGGAATCGACCCTGTGATAAAGCACATATTTGTTGTTAAACTGACAAATGTCATGGCGGTATTCTTGCGACAGGTTGTTTGAAATGTGGCTTCGTGTTACTTTCTGTTGAACACGTCAACATGGTGACCACTTAGCACAGGTCCATGCGCTGAATTCTACCCGCAGTTTGAAATCCCAATCAGAGAACCAAAGGGCACGGCACGCAAACCAGCAGAAGTTAGCACCACCCTTCAATATGAAATTAATGATGTGGAACTAGTAAGCGGTTTGGATAACTGAATTATGGGCTGCAGCCAGAAACATTCGTCGTTTTCAAGAGGGCGCTGGCTACATATTATATTTGTTTTGAAAATTACGAATATTTACTTTCGTCTAGTACATTTGCGGAATTCCTGAATCAAAAACGACTCTTTTTTAAAGCAAATTCAATAGCCCAATATTAGGGATAAAAACAAGTTTAATTTTTATCAGATATCAGGTTCTCATGGCTGTAAATATGTATGTATAAGACTGCCTTCTGGGATATTACACCACGTAGTCTCACAAAAATTTACAGACGTTTTAGAGGTGCTTATTGCCTCCATCATCAGGACAATTAGAAACTGTTGGCAATTACTGACAAATATACACGGTGCTAAGAATCATAAGAACAGCATCATCATCCTCACCGCTGCTAACACCTAATATCTCACAGATCAAGCGTAAAAATCAACAGAATGTTCTCATACATTGTGCTGAAAATCCAGTGAATTCTGTTTGATATTACAACTCTGCGAACAGCACTGATGTCAAAATTTAAAAAAGTTGTTAAATATGTAGCAGGCCTACAGATGTTTATGCATCTTCATCCCATCTCGATGACGTATGGGAATGTTAATTTCTAAGCGATTGTTTAATAGTGAAAAAATCCGAGAAGCAAATAATTCTGTTATGTCACTGAGACAGTAGGGAATTTTTAAAACAAAAAGCTCGGTTAAAGGTTCCGTTGTATCGATCATGAAAGAAAGCGGCAGTTCATAACGAATCGGGATGGGCGCCTTGGGATATAAGACCGCGGAATTTTATTCTGGTCGTATATTACTATGTTTGTATAAAAATATAACTGGAAAAGGAAAGAAAATATTGAACTAACAACTAAGGAAAGAAACAAAGCAAAATAAATTCTGAATTCAAGGAATTTATAAAGTTCCAGTTCCTACGGAAGGGAAAATGCCTTTATAATAAATTTGCAATTGTAAGATAAATTATGTATTCCGATTTCATCGCACAATAATTAATATACAACATCACGCTGACGATGAAGAAGGCGTTTCAAACACCGTTGCTCATTGATTATGTGATTGAATTGTGGCTGATAACCTAACTTCGTGGTCCTTTACACCTCGAACGCTGTTACGTGGTCTACAATGCCTGTAGCTCAATATTTCTACCCCCCTGTACAAGCCTTCTCTTAAGGACAAATAGAAATTTGGAATTATAATTTCCAGTGTAATGTCTTGAATAATTTGAATACATAATTTTGCGCTGTTTGTATGATGTGTGTACAATGAGTAATTGGTATTCATCCTCTTTACTTGAAAACCAAAGCATCCAGTTAGAAAATCTTTAACAGCATACAAATATTATCAACATTATTAAAATAATACAAAAGGAAACAGAAAGGTAAAAGCGATTACCATGTAACTTCCATAACTACTGACAATAGATCAGAATACACTCATTTCCTATGGAATTCTACAGTAATTGTTAAACAATGAAATTGCTTTGCATCTGTAACACTACTCACAATTCGTAGTATCGGGGGGTTGTCACTGTTTACGAGTACGTGATTTCAAAATCCGATTTGCTAGTATCTATAAATTAAATCTACGATCAAATTAAATTTTCCTTTCTGTGGAGATCCGTGAAGCACGACTAATAACCGGGACAAATAAAGCCGCAGACCGTTCGCTACACTTGAACAATTACTGGACACCTACATTTCGATAGATAATGCGCATTCTACGTTTGTATTCATGTTCTTTCACAGAGCAGACGCACATAATGAAGGACTGACAGCAATACAAGAATTGTTTGTGTATGGGCGTGGTATCTTTCGCCTACCAGGGCGTATAGATTTATTATTCAGCACTACGTCTATCTGCACAAAACTAGGCAGGAGCATCAGCGAATTTGTACTGGCACTAACACGGAAACATTTATCTTAATGGCCTCCATGTATACATTATTATGCAGAATTAAAAAAGCAATGCCACATGCTGATATCTATTTATTAAGGTTTATTTAACGACGCTGCCAGTAGCTCAGACAATAAAGCGTAGAATGAGAGGATAATTAATGAACAACGAATTGAAAGAAATGTGAAAGGATTAAAAGTGACCTCATTTAAGATGCTACCCCGAACGACTGAGGCAAAATCTTGTGTCAGGATAACTGGTCTCCAGCTTCAAATTTAAACACGGGATCTCCCAATTACAAAAGCTACTGTGACATTCGGTATTATTTTGATACAGTGCTTTAAAACTATGTAATTTTTACAGAATTGTCATGTAATTTCATGCTATATAAATGTTACTACTACGAAATAAATTAAATCGTGGTGATTTTATATCCTTCAGTTTTAAAAAAAATATTAAAGAGGACTGGAAATTATGAATTTTAAAATCAGAAAGAAATATTACGACTTATTGATGGTATTTTTCAGTCTTTCACCTGAAGCAAAGGAGCAAAAGTAGATCTTCTCAGTTTACAATATCAGCCTCTGGCGTTCATCCAACAATTTCTTCAATACGTGTCGGGTGTGATCATACAGAGCAATAATTTTATAATTTTATTGCACTTTTTATTATACTTAACAGAACATTGTTATTAAAACCTTGCATACCGTGCAGTGTATTGATATATATAAAATAATGCAACAAAGAAAACTGTTTGCACATTATTTAATGATTTTATATAAAACATTGCTAGTTTAATGATGAAACTCTACACAAAAGTCATTAAATTCAATACTTTACTTGCCTCAGATGTCGATACATTGATTCTGTGCGTATTAACACCATACGAGTTCTTTCTTAAGACAACTATTCAGCCCTGAGACGGAGAGGACACGATTCTTAAGGTGGAACAGATTTACTAAATATGAGCCAACAGAATCTGACTAATTCTGTGTCATTTCGTTAAGTTTTCCTCACATTATGTTAAGAAGAAATTTGAAATTATGTTATTGGTCTGTAACTTACTTCCTGTGTCTGGTTTCTACCATCGTGCTTATTACATTGTTTCTTTCTCAAACACGACTTTTCCTTTAGTGTGTAATAACCATAACAGTGATATGTGACAGTTAATATAGAAGACCGCACCAGGACCATCTGTTATCCCGATACAGTCTCTTCATCCACCTTTGTTCATAGGCCTACTCAATGCAACAGACAATCAGGTGTCTCAAAAGCATACGAAGAGAATAATTGATATACAGCCTTATTTATCTGAATAGCTATTTTAGTATGTCTGATTTAAGATTCTCACGAGGGTAAAGATGTTATGCTGGTCTTTTAGGTTGTACCGCTTTACAGACTTGTAGGTAGATACCAACGTTTTTGAGGAACATACTGCCTCCATCTTCAAATTATCCTCCGAAACTCGTATCTATCTACAGGTCCACACGGCTTATAACCCGAAGACCAACACAGATAGCATTATTAATAGTTCGTATTTAATCTAAAATGGGAAATAAATAAATAAATATAAAATATGATTTTAAAATAACAGGGTGTAATATTGTGAAACAAAATATGGCAGTGTGCCTTTGGGTTCCATAAAAGGACAGAAATCTATTTGCTACTAAAAGACTAAGTTCGATTTCAGGTTCTCACGACGGCTAGTAAGAAGATCACAGCCTTCTGGGATATTGCGCAATATAGTCTCATAAAAAGTGATCGACGTTTCAGAGATGCTTACTACCACCATTAATGCCATAATGATGGAGGAAGTAAGTACCTCCGAAACGACGGCTAATTTCTATGAGACTACAGGACGCAATGTCTCACAAAGCTGTCATCTTCGATTATCCATTTCCCAAGAATATCTCTGCTGAAGTAACTAATTAGCCTCATTTGTTCTTAATTAGCTTAATTATAACTGAGACACTTCATGTGACATCCTATATATTATCGGCATAATTAAATATTTTTTCAGTATGAATCTGTACGTAATTTAAGTTCCATCTTTCGGGAGTACTTTCTATTTTATTCTATTTCTGATTCAGTTTGAATTCTCTAAGTTCTGCTTGATCAAAAATGCCTACATAATAAAATGGAAATTCTCCTGGGAAATAAAAGCACGCCTATGTCAGATACGTATGAAGCAAATGGAAATTTCTGTCTCTGCGGTTGTGAGGAGCAACGAGTGATTTCAGAGGTCGAAACATTCTTACGATATGTAAGAATATGGATACCAGTCTCTCGCTGCGAGTTTGACAAACCGCGAAAATCTTTACAATAGGTACGCTATGGCGTATTTGCGACGCCATATAATGATCCTACACAGCTTTTGGTTTATATATCTTGCAGCGAACAAAATCAAAAACAACTTTACCTTTTGAGATTCGAGGTGCACACGGCGGTAAACGTCAATGTTGGTATTCTGGAAAGTAACGCTGAGGTGAACATGAAATAGTAAGTTCCTAAAAGTGCAGACTGCGTTACTATCCAGAACACCAATATCGAGAGCTATAACTTTCCTTTTGCTGGTTTTTCAACTTCAAAGACTGGGCCTTCAGACAAGTTTCCTCCACATCAAACCTTGATCCCTAGATGTCCCCGTGCTTCTTCTCCCTTAGAGTTTATAAAATAACAATTTGTAACAATTGTTCGTCGTCATTATTTGAAGGTGTTCTTTCTTTATTTCTTTTTCTGCCTGTAACACTATCATTTCCAAAAATAGCTGTCTTCTGGGTGTTAGCGCAATGTAGTCTGGTAGACGTTCACCAACGTTTCAGGGGTCCTTGCTGCCTCCATTGACAGGGCAATGAAACTTCAGTAAACTTCTACCAGACTACACGGCGCTACAACCCAGAAGATAGCCATCTTCATTCTCGTCGCCGTGAGAACCTCAAATTCTCATTTTCCATTCATACTGAAAACGCGTCATTCTTTCACCATTAATATGATTCGCTTTCGATCTCGTAGAACAAAGGCGCGTCACAATACGATGTTTTATTCGGTCCGACTTATAAAAGCTGTGCGGCGTCAAATTCCCCAATTTTAATAAATACGAAGTTTCAGAAAGCCGCCTATTATTTCAATTCTATAAAATATATAAAATATAAATGTGTATAAATGAAATTCACATTTGTGTGATTTTTTGGGAAAACTAAATCTTAAGTTCGTGTGGAATTAGTACAGGTAGACTTCCCCAGCCATGTTACGGCTCCGGTAAATGTAGCCTCTTTTTGAAGCGCCTTGCGGCACGCATCGAATTTAACATCCCCGGCGAAAGGATACTCAAGCTGCTGATGGTAAAGACGGCACTTCTACTGTTAAAACTATAGATGCAGGCTTATATTTTTCAGTCACTGCCCATATTTCAGAGTCTTTCTTTTTGTAATTTTTTTCTGTAACTTTTCTTCTCGTATTCTTTAAAGGTCTTCGTATTGAAATTTGATCCATTTCCTCCCCATACCAATGTTTTGAAGAGCTAATAAAATTCTACAGCCCAAATAACTGAAGCTATTTACCCGCTCTAAAGCAGTGATTCCTACACTCTATTCCCGCGGTAGACACTTTATTCAGCTTTTGTTTCAAACTGATCTTACCGCAGGCCAATAAGTGTGTTTGCGTGTATTCAAATCTATGATCGTGTATGTGTTCATCCGCACTATGTCTCACTAAGTGCCTCCTGCGAAGAGTCGCCATAGATACGGGACATTTATCATGTGTTGTAATTTGTTTTAATTTATTACCGCCGTGGTCGATACAACATCGTCAGATTTCATAGTGTATGAAAGTCTTGATAATTAATAACCAACTAAACAATCTGGTTAAAGATCGAATTGCAGACGGTTGTATTAATTACTGAATCGCCCTTGAACTTCATGTAGGACTGACACCGCATTTTCTGAACATGAAGACACAGGTTATAATTCCTAAGGGACAGAAGATGTGACATTTAAATAACCGGACGGGCTATGTAAAAGATTGTCATAGACTTCAAAGTACTTGTCTTCACTCTCTATATACGCTAGAAAACTGCCAGTCAAAAGTGACTGGGATATCTAAAGTAGCACTTAAACCATATTTTTAGTGTAAAGTGTAACTAAAACCATTACTTATGTTCGCTTAATGAAACGTTAACACGTAAACATGTTTTTCTGCATTCTAAATAAGTACATGTACATGGCAGGTCATCGATTAGTGAACAGTCTTTTGTTTCAGTTCACTGTTTCCACAAAGCAACATTTACAAATTACAATTAACTAATGTTGTGTAACAAAATAATTAACTTCATTATTATTCTTGCTTAATTGAAGAATATGATACAATTTTACGCACCGCAATCTCAGGGATTCTTATATCGAGATTATAATAAATATTATCTAACGCTGCCCAAAATCCTTTAACAGCGTCAGACCATCAACCAACCAATCAGCACTTATTACACACTACAGATAGATTCCAGAGCCTCTGCCATGCCTGGAAACACGGTCGGGAATCATTTTCCGAACGCCCTTCAAAATACTGTCGTCAAACTGCTCTAAACGTGTTCCTTCAAACAATTAAAAATTGCCGAAATGCTGTATGAGAAGGCTAAGAGTTTTGTATTTTTCTGCACTGCAGTTAACGTTCCAATACATTTCGGTAAACTGCTTTCTTACTTATTTTGTCTCACAGAAACATACTGGTAGTGGATAATTAATTACTTTCGTATCAAAAAAGGCAGATCACCACGATTTTGACCTTTGATTCTGATATTCGCGGACCTGGATACTCAGGACTCATTCAATGGAGACGGCATTTCGTTTCTGCGTTATAAAGGAAAACCGAGATATCACCACAAGCCCACTGTGTATTCCAAAAAAATCTTAGGTTATGAACCGAAACTCCGGTCCACCTTATACTCGCTGACTCGGTTGCTCGTGTATTCTACGCCCCGAGATATTCGTGGGGAAACCAAGGAACATTGAAGGCAGTTGAACATAACAATCAATTAAATTAAATCCCAATCAATTTTGAAGTTAAACAAACAAAATGAATTTAATGTGAAAAATTGATAAAAAAGCAAGAATTACAAAATAAAGAAAACTGTGTTACAAAAACAAGAATACAATTTATCTTTCGGAAGATAATATTAAAGTTACACAAACATACGCCCAAGTGTGTCCATACTTGATGGCAGCCACACCTTCAACATCGTAGGAAAACCATTCTCCATTTAAAACAGAATACTACGTAAGGCCCCCCTTAAACATTTGAATGTTTGTAGGCGCAGTTGGCTACCCACAAACTCCCTTTTAGCCGCCAGACCGGCTTTACACTGATATCAAATATAGTATATCATCACCACCACCTCCACCTCGTAGCCACGCTACGTTACACCACCATACGACGATTATTTGGCGAAGTGCTATAAATGTGTTCACGCATTTGACACGCCACTTCCCAATTCATCTTCAGGTGCCCCATGGCACATCCCACAGTTTCGGGTTTCCATACAAGACCCGTTTAAAAACTTGACCTCGCCGTCGGCTGCCAGATCAGCCCCAACTTCACATCATACATGAATACACAGACATCCGTACACACACAACACTCGCACACAGCCAACACCCAGTGAATTTCAATACACGATACGTACATAACAACGTTCTTTCCAAAGCTTCAACTTTTCTACGCGACCTTATTTACCTTATGGTCCGCGAAGAATCATGAAAGATCAAATCCCAAACATTGATCAGTCATCCATTTGAATCACACCAGGATTCAAAGGCTCGATCTTGTCTCGGCGTGACAAACGCTCCCATGAGACCAAGATAGCCGCTAGCCTCACTACCAGGCATAAGCTTTGGATCACGTGTTCCACTACGCAGTAGCTCGTGATCAAACCGGTGTTTCCCCCGTCTTATCGCGCTGCTACTCTCGCACAGAGGCATCCCATACTACCTTATGCAACAGTCTGCAGACGCGATACATTCACCAAAACACGCAATTACTCTTTTCCATTTACACACACAACAGAGTAATATACGTAAGAAAAACAAAATAATACCAGCCACCTATATGACGATACATACACGACAGTAAGATGAAGCCCTTTGTTACAACCGGGCCACACCCTATCACAAGTATACGATACTTACAATTTCCATTTACTCATAAAAAAAAACTCACACCAGAAAATAAACTATATACACAAGCTGCAAATTCCGTCGACCATCGTAATAAGCATATCAGACTTAATTTTGAACCAAAAATAGAGAACCAAGAATTTTGAAGCCAAACGAAGCCTAACGCACGTCTGCTTAAGATGACAGTCGAACCGGAAAGAGAAAAACCCAAGCCAGGTCAATCCTAATCACGCGTCTTCCCGAGCATTGAGACAGTAGAGGGGGAAGAAAACGCTAATTGGCTACTAATGACGTAAGGGAACATAGAGGATTATGCTAGCTGGATCATCGTCTTGCGGTACTTCACCTTCTCGTGGCCAGCCAAACACAGTTCAAATGCCGGCCGCCAGAGGTCATTAAGGCCCTGAACCTTAGAACGGTTCAGTTAGGTTGTGGAGATTAGGTCCGAGAAAGATTATTTTCTTGTCACTTGTTTGACGAACAAGATATATCACCAATAACACACTTATAGCAGCCACAAATGAAACAATTCCACGGACTATTTCAACAGTGCAGTCGCATGATGCAACAGCCCCCAAGTCACCACCGTTTCCAACTGTCACCCATGAACATCTGTCCTGTTATTTAATTTCCAGACCCTGGATCTGTACCAAATAGAATTGTATCTACAGCACTGTTGGACTCATGAAGCCCAGTTAAGTTCTTTTAACTTCGCCATATTTACTCGAAGTTCCGTTTCGTATCTTCTACTTAGTTAAGACGAAATTGATTAATAAACCTCTTTTATTTTCTTCCAGATGACGACTCGTCTTCTGCTACTTTTTACTTTGTTGCGCCTGGGAACAACGCTTCCCGACTTGGACGACAACATGGTACCCACCGACGAGGAGATTCTTCGAGCTCTTCTAAAGCAGGTAACTCAACTGTCTTCTTTCCCGACAAGCGAATTTTCGAGGCCCAGTGACACGTCATGAAGACGTATGACAAACTACATGCACCCAACATAAACTTCGGCACGAGAAAAATGTCAGAGGTCAGCTTCAAGCTACGACCGACTTTGTCCCAAAGAAGGTTTTATTGGATATTAAGAAGAGTAGTCCTCGGGTCAGCCTGGAAGAGGCAGCTGTAATTCAGTTTTTTCGAGAACACTAGATCATATGCTTATATTTGAACTTTTAACATCATAGTATCATTTAAGAGTACATACATGCAATTGTAATTCTCTGAAGTTCAACAATTTTATTCCAAAATTTTCAATACGAACGCACCTGTTAGACTGATTCACTTTAACGGCAAATTATAATTTGTGGTTGGCACGGTAATATTGTCCTGTGGCTAAGCACCACGTCGTAATGACGTACTGAACACTGGAGATAAAGATCCACACATTTTCAACTTCATTTCCAACTGGATATGAAGTGTACATCCCAAAGCCAGGCTGGACGCGATGGCGGGTCTTCCAACACGAACGAGGTGACTATTTCCTTAGTCAGCCTCGCTCATTTTAGTTCTTATTTTATTTATCACTTGTTCTCAAAGTTCTAGCGTGAGCGAACACCTCAGGGACCATTGTCTGCCTGTAGCATTCTTCCTGCGCGGGTAGACAACCTGTATAATTTGGGGAGGGGGGAATATTTACGCAACAATGTGACCCATTGTAATTGTTAATCCTGTTGTTGTTGTTATTGTCGTCACTTTTTTCCATGGTCTTTCGTTCGCCTGATTAGACACGCCTTTCCCTCCGCCTTCACAGGTTAGATAATCCAGGCCTCTGGAAGACCGGGATTGTCCCCGAGGGACTTCGCTACCCACGGGGCTGGGCATTTCCGGGGGACTACACCCCTGGGAACACCGCTACATAATGCCCCCCACGCCTAGTTCTACACGGGATGTTTTATTTAACTCCTGGGGCTTTACCACCCAGGCTCCTCCTCATGTTGATTGCTTCGTTGGGGCTAGGTCCCAGCGATTGTTGCTTCAGGGATTTTGCCCCCATGGGCCACCTCTCCCCTGCCTTGGCCAATAGGCCTGGCCCTGTGCTTCCACCATCATGGTTGCATTAATGTGCAAGAACGGCTTAAGCACGTTCTTTTTGTAAAATAATGTCACGCAATAATGGCCTTGGATCACATTAGTGCAACGCAAGAATGCATCCTCGCAAGCTGATGGTGCCACAGTTGTTCCGCAACATTACGCCACGTGTTTTAGTCGGATATTTCCAATTCTTTATCAATACCTGTGGTCCAGTGCGAAAATGATTTTGTTGATCGATTATGTGAGAACAATTTTTTCGCTCTGGTGAATGTTATATTGCTTTATTTCACTGATATCACATGTGATCTCTTATCTATCATGATAGTGGGTTATTTCTGACATGTATATTATATTAATACATTTTACTACAACTGTCATTATTTTATTATTGTTTTAAGCATTAAATACAACCCACTTTGTAAGATAAAATTTATGTTGATGATTGGTCTGTGTGCGTCATGCCCTTAGGAGAAATCCCGCCCAGAGATGCAGGGTCAGCCAGAGGTGGAGGACTTTCTGGGGCTACCTACAGACGAGGAAAGCTACAATGAACTGAAGGCTCTCTTCACTCTGGGACGCCCCAGCGCCAGTGGCACTCATTATCTCATCCCCGACACATTCCCGGGTAGGTTTACTGTTACGTGTCACACGAAGCGACATATCATCGCCTCCCACAAGACAAACCCAGAGGACGTTACGGCCGAGTGTTTGGCACTCCTGCTTCGCATTGGGCAGATACAAGGTTCAAATCTCGGGTGGGAGACGGCCATTGCGACTTCTTCGTGATTCTACTCATTCTCTCCATGCAAAAACCGGGAAAGTACCTTAAATTACAGCCCCGTCCTCAACAATTCTTATTCCTCCATCATCCAATCACTCGACGCTATATACTCTGAGCTACTGAGACAGTCGTCAAACCATAAACAAACAAGAATCTCCAAGGAACCCAATGGAAGATGAAAGTTTTTTAAACATCTCAGTTAGGACCTTAGTTACTAGCTAGCACATGATATTATATATATATATATATATATATATATATATATATACATATTTTCTTAATCTTGAGGAGTTGGCTAGTTTTTCTTGTTAGGGCGACGGTATGAAGCAAGAAACCCAAAAAAATTAATTTTAATGGAGAGCATAACACAATGAAAACGTGACTTTCATTTAGTGGTGAATTGTGTAATTAGACGAGTCTTTGGTAACAAGGACAGGTGAGTATACGTAGCGAGTTATTACTTATTCTGAAGAAGGCGGTCGCGGCATAGTGCACTCTCCCGGCATTCAGGTTAAAAAACTGAATAATACCACTACATATGTCAGTCAGATCGACGGTAACCCAGGCTAGATTCGAACAGGCATCGCGCGATTACAAGTCTGGAGCAACATTGCTTCATTACGAAATTATATATTATATGAGACACGATTATAATTTGACAAGAGATGTAATCAAAAAGCGAATGTAGCTTTATAGCACAGGACCTATAGTTCGGTGTATTGCAAATCTCTATCATTTTTTGTTCTTTGTATTGGTTCAATCTTCCTACATTCACATTGAACTACTTTAATTTTGGTTCTTCTGCAGCTGAATCCCCCACCTCCCCCGCGATGATGTTAAGACTTCGCTCTTACACTTTCAGTTCTTGCACTGGATCCAGGCCGTTATTTTAACGCATTCCTTCATTCTTTTGTCCTATGACTATGTTTTGTGTAGCTTAAGAGAAATTCGTTTCGTATCCCTCTTTTGTTTCTGGATTTAATTACGCGTGGAGCTTCTCTCATCATCTCGCTTCTGTCCGTTAAACAAATACGCTTAAGTGCCGTGCTTTTAAAAATGATGAAGGAAAAAGCGATGTCAAAACTTCATAACGGACATTCTGTAACAACCTAAGTGGACAAGAAAAGAGTTTACGGAGAAAGGGCACATCACTCAGTGTAAAGCCGACACAATAAGCCAAGCGTCTGTGTATTCTGAGAGAAGGCTTACGTTTTAGTTCAGCATAGTGCTTACCTTTGGAGTCTGTTTTCTTAGGTGCAAAAGCTTATTTCCG
Organism: Zootermopsis nevadensis; assembly: GCF_977971745.1. NCBI lineage: Eukaryota > Metazoa > Arthropoda > Insecta > Blattodea > Termopsidae > Zootermopsis > Zootermopsis nevadensis. The sequence continues at coordinate 12,413,103 of NW_028259192.1, read as the reverse complement.
AAAACAAACCTTGCAACTAGAATTTTTCTCTTCCCGGCTGGGAAAAAAACCTACATAAGCCGGAGTTGGTATGACGGATTTCTTGGGCGCTGTGTCTGGCTAGCCTCAGACTTGGACCTAGTTTGAAGTTGGTTCAACCAAGGGGCCCAACAGACAGGCCTTCTGCCCCCCCCCCCCCCCTTAACGGAAGACAGACGCAGAATCCAGCTTTCGAAATTATACGCCGTTAAGTGGGATTTGAGGTTTCCACGGCGGTGAGTCTGAAGATGTCTGTCTTCTGGGTTGTTACGCGTGTAGTCTGGTATAAATTTACCGAAGTTTTACAGGTCCTTGCTGCCTCCATCATCAGCATGACAGACTCATCGCCCTGATGATGGAGCCAGCATGGGCTTCTAAAGCGTTGGTAAACTTCTACCAGACTACACTCGTAACAACCCAGAAGACAGACATCTTCGGTTGAGTTGTTATTATTGTTTTATAATTCAGACAACGGACAAAGATAAAAAAACAATTTGACATATTACAATACACCATCGTCAAAAAAACATTCATACTTTGACTATAGTAAGGTATATAACAACCTTCCCAATGGAGCCCCGGTGTATATACAGATGTAACAGAAAATACAACATACAAGTCGGAAAAATAAACAGAAGCGAGCAGTTACAAATAGTGTCCCTGCTAGGGACAAAAATGCAAGGAAAATAAACTGTCGACGCGTACATAAATGCTTCCCGCCGCGTCTACTATTTGCTTTTGAGGTGGAATAAAGGAATACTGAGGCGGTTAGAGCCTAATGTGTCTGTAATGTTGCTCGAAATTTAATTACGGTAATGGCTCTTGATTATTTTCTATCGTTTGGCATCGTTCAGACTAGACCGATGCTTATTTAATGTGATGGACAAGAAATTAAACAGTGCGAGCATTAAAATGTGGTCGTATCACACGAATTCCAGCAACGCCAGGCGACAACCCACTGTTGCTGAGAGTGTGGTTCACGGCCCACCTGTGGTCTGTGAGCTTCATTCAATTCACACTTTGAACAGCTGGGTTAACACGGAATTAAAAACAAAGTTACAAATCTGATTGTAAATATAATGTAAATATATTGTGTGTATATATATATATATATATATATATATATATATATATATAGTTAAGGAATGAACAGCTCGTGTGAAGTTTTTCGAAATTCTTCGATTAAAAATGATAAGTACTTTAATTTGAATCGTATTAATACTATACAAAATTCATTAACACACATCTTTGCGCTCTAGTCATAGTATTAAATTTAACTATGATTATTTGCGGTGTATTTAAAGCAACAGAATTAAAATACTATAAAATGAAGCTCTTTTTAAGAAGCTTAGCGATGGTTCATACTTTAATGAGATTGTCTGTATTAGTATAATATACCTCAGAATACATCAGCGAATATTTTAAAAATCAACCAGCAAGGAATATACAAAATAACTGGCGAATCTGAGTTCCATCTTATTAAATATGCATCAAACAATGGGCAATATCCAACATAATTTCGTTAACGACTAGCCAAATTTGTATTAATTAAGCCCCCTTTAACATATTTCTAATACATCGTACTACTTAACTTACCAATTATTATCAATATTCATTTCAATTTCACACCGGGCTTCATTATTATGCGTTACTTCACATCGTACGAAAAAAATTTACCTTACATGACAAATTCTACAGGCTCTTTCATTCAGTCATCTTTTTCACTTAATATATTTCGATTTTTTAACTGGATACGATGAAACACATTTCATATCCCTGTGTTAGCAGTTCCGAAACTCACTTTTCCGGATCACTTGAAAATTGCTAAAGATTTTGGTGTTCCACTTCATGACTTTCCGATATGAAAATGGCTGTCTTCTGGGTTGCTACGCCTTGAAGTCTCGTAAAAGTTCACCGAAGTTTCAGAGGTGCTTGCTACATTCATCATCACTGCAACGACTCGTTACTCTCATGATGGAGAATGCAATCACCTCTAAAACGTCGGTAAACGTCTAAAGACAGCCATCTTCATACTCGCCTGAAGTTTAACTTTCCAACCTGTTTGATAACTGTAATGAGCTGAGCTATAGATGCTAAAGAAGAGAATAAAGAAATCTGTATTGTACGTAATTTATCTCAAAAGCATCTTGCCTATCTTATTGCTCGCTTACGTACTTTTTTCCTTAGTTGTCCCACGGACCACACTTATAAACTGCTCTGTTCTCTAACACATCCGGCGGTTTACTATTTTTTGACAGCATTTGAATATTATTAGCACTGGTGCCCAGCCCTCAGACATTATCGCATTAAAACGTATACAAGCGTAGAATTATTTTTAGAAAATTGAGAATAAAATTACATTAAAGAAAGGCTATCACCTTCAATTATATATAATGTGATGTCTCCTTAGTTAGGTATGTTTAAGTTACACATATAGGCCTATAACAAGCGATTAACGCAAAAACGGGAGCAGATCTATATATACTATCCAGATTCTAAATAAATAATTAAAGGCATGGCACAGTTCAAATGGATTTATAATTCGATTGACCAATATAATGATGCTTTGTGTCCTGAACGACAAATATGTTACCGCGCTGGTGGCGAAGAAACTTCGTTATTGTCCACTGTTTACAAAATTAAAAACCTCGATAATTAACTTTATATTTTGCATCAGAAATTGATTCCTGCTAACGAAAAACAACATTCATAATACTGATATTGTGGCATATGCAGCCAGGAGACGCACATCGGTCTATAGCAAGTGTGTCACGACTTGATACAAACTCTAACTTCATAAATTATGAACTGTACGCACAGCGTAACAAGACTGACGCGTTCGCCATAATTTTGACCAGTGACCCCCCAGCGAGTGGTGCCAGTAACGGCAGCGTTGTAAGGAGTTAATAGCATTTACGTGGGCGGTAGAGTGTGTCGCTGGAAGACGTCATTACGGAGGATTCCTCCCACCAAGGGAATCGTGGTAACCAAGGTAAAGATCATTTACAGTCATACTAAGACAATCTCGAAAAAGTGGCCATCAAAATCGCCCGTTTCAAATTCAATATGAAATTGTTGGCCAATTTTTCGTATAATTCTCAAATATTAAAGTGGATTAAAATGTTTTCATCACTTTTCTATTTGTTTTCATACAATTCATGCAGGACGGGTAGATTTTTTTGAGGCGCTCGGCAGTTTCTCTTTTAAAACGTCCTTTTCTCCTCACCAAAAATAAAAGTGATGCTAAAATCGGAATTTTTCAACAACGCAAAACTTTTGGGCATATCTAACGCAGTCATGCCGGTAAAAAGTTACAAACTTACGCTGAACGTATGTTTTGTAGTAATATAACTAAAAGCCTCATTTTCACAAAAAGCATTTTGTCTTGACTACGGGTGCTCGCTTCATTTAATAAACCCCATCACCAGAAACCGAGAACAACAAAAACTGTGTGGGGAAATAATTATTTAATAACTCAACTGAAGGATTCTTCTGAATCTGCTACGACGACAAAGGCTGCAGCTGAAAATACAAAAACTAAGATACTACAATAAAACCTCTTGCAGCTACTTACATTGCGCCAAATGCGGCCCGAAGATTGTATTGTCCTCAGGTTGCCACACAGACTTTCACCCACACAAAGTAAAGCATCACTCACTGACCATTGTATTCCTGAAACACAGCACGAAGCACATATCTCAGACTCGTACCACCTGGTCTGCAACTGCTTCATAGTACAAAAGCGATACATGTCCACAGTTGTTTCTTTGCTCGGTGACAGGTTACAATTTGGGTAATGACCACGATTCAGCGCTTTAGATGCTGAGATACCAAACAGTTTCTTTAAAACAGCAGTACTCACGCTTACAGAGCAGCGCATGAGTAGAACACAGTTCAAATATTACATAAAGAAATACTGAGAAAGAAGAGAAATTATGACAAGTAGGATTTGAGGTTTTCACGGCGGTAAGTCTGAAGTTGGCTGTCTTCTGGGTTGTTCTGCCGTGTAGTCTGGTAGAAGTTTACCGACGTTTCAGAGGTCATTGCTGACTCCATCATGAGGGCGATCCCCCTGATGATGGAGGCAGTTTAAAATGAAAACTCTGACATAATGCGAAATTTTTAGTTCTTGATTTGACAGATGATAACTAACAAACCACTGGAATTATAAGTATAAAACTTGTCATTAAATTTGATGTAAATTGTATATGAATATGTTTACACGTCAACAATTAAAACATACTGACGGTGAGACAAACAGAGGTGAATTGCTTTATTATCATGAATCCACTTGCGTCTTTCCGTCATCCTTATCATGGGAGAAAATTTAAACGTAATCGACATAATATCATATTTTCTGATGATAATTTCAGAGTGCTGTCATACATAAGAAAGAAAAATAAACTTCTTCGACAGCTCTGAGCAACGAACTGTCACACTTCAGAGACCTCATTCATTTAGGCTGAATTTTTTTTTTATTTCAGATATCGTAAGCATATAAGGATGGTCCCACGCATCATTATATGTCGATAAATTTGCTTTCCCTTCTGATGACGCAGACTGTCAACGAGAAAAGCCGGGAAATTCCAGTCTCTCCTGGTCCCAGCTTTCTTCTATTGCAATAGCTCGCATCGTACTGAAAGGCTGTTCCTATAAAAAGGGAAAGCTAGCCCCTTAATTATTACAATTTCAAATTATACGCGGCACTTACTTGCAATAAAACAAAGTTATACAATATTAGGGACATAAATATATTAATAATTCGATTCGGTACATGCAAAACAATTTCTGTTTTTCGCTAAAATTGAATGCTGACGTCCATAAAACGGGTATCAGAATGTGCTACAGGAAAAACAATTGGGTTTTAGGGGAGGAAATATTTGTACGTAAAACAAACTGTTTGTAACATATAACAGACAACTGTCCGTCTTTATCACCCTATCCCAAACGACACGTCGCAGATAACATAATAAAGATATGCAATGTTTCTCTTGGAGAGACAACCCCGAGGTCTTTCCAAAATGTGTTCAACCACGCGTCGAAGGAATTACACAACCAGGAAGATAAATTATTTCTTCTATTGCAAAAATGAGTTCAAAAAACGTGGCGGGTTATTTCAGATATCGTAAGCATATAAGGATGGTCCCACGCATCATTATATGTCGATAAATTTGCTTTCCCTTCTGATGACGCAGACTGTCAACGAGAAAAGCCGGGAAATTCCAGTCTCTCCTGGTCCCAGCTTTCTTCTATTGCAATAGCTCGCATCGTACTGAAAGGCTGTTCCTATAAAAAGGGAAAGCTAGCCCCTTAATTATTACAATTTCAAATTATACGCGGCACTTACTTGCAATAAAACAAAGTTATACAATATTAGGGACATAAATATATTAATAATTCGATTCGGTACATGCAAAACAATTTCTGTTTTTCGCTAAAATTGAATGCTGACGTCCATAAAACGGGTATCAGAATGTGCTACAGGAAAAACAATTGGGTTTTAGGGGAGGAAATATTTGTACGTAAAACAAACTGTTTGTAACATATAACAGACAACTGTCCGTCTTTATCACCCTATCCCAAACGACACGTCGCAGATAACATAATAAAGATATGCAATGTTTCTCTTGGAGAGACAACCCCGAGGTCTTTCCAAAATGTGTTCAACCACGCGTCGAAGGAATTACACAACCAGGAAGATAAATTATTTCTTCTATTGCAAAAATGAGTTCAAAAAACGTGGCGGGTTAGAAAAGTGTTGAATAAAATTTCTTAAACTAAGATGATTTTAAATTCGAATAACTTAAAATTAATGACCGGCGCATCGTAAAAAACCGTGTGTACTTGTAATTTGATAAATACATCTGAACTTAGCAGTACTCTCGTAGAAATCAAGTCTGGTTGAAAGTAAAAACAAATAGAACTGTAATAGAAAGTAAAGTCTTAATTTGCGCAAAGGAGTGCCCGTTCTACCAACAAGCATTATGCCGTTCACCTTACAATGCGTTAATATACGTTCCTTTTACAGAGGTGGATGCCCGCGGCTTCCACGAATCAGTGTTCGACGGTTTCGATGATTACTACCCTCAGTCACGGCGTCTAAAGCGCGATCCACTTGGTATCAACTCTCGAGGATTCCACGATGACGTGTTCAATCGAGATTTCGGGTCCTTTCACACAGTGAAAAGATCCAGCACGTAAGTTAAAAACAAGATATTTAAAAGGCTGGAGAGAGACTGGTGATTGCAAGTCGGAAGACGTCAGGGTATTTAAGAAACATATATGTAAACACACATGCATGCACGCGTGCGTGCGTGCGTGCGTGCGTGAGTACGTACGTAACTTTACACACACTCACACAAAGGAAGAGAGTGGGCGTATGGACTGGATTAATCTGGCTCACAATTGGGTTGAGACGGAAGAACGTTTGAACACTATAAAATTCACTTTTCATAAAAGCCGAAAATTTCTTGAGTGACTATCAGTTTCTCAAGAAGGGCTCTAATCCATTAAATTAAATCGCTTCTCTGTTAGTCAACCAGACATTCAGTTACTTATTTTTACTGGCGGCTCGAAGGTATCACCACCTTGTAAAAGGCATGAAGATTTCCGTCTTCTGGGTTGTTGCGCTGTGTAGTCTGGTCGATGTTAATCAACGTTTCAGAGGTCATACTGCCTCCGTCCGCCCTCAAATGCCTCCGTCCGTGCTCAAATGACCCTTAGGGCCATGCCGGCCGGAGCTTCGGCTCATGGTAGGGTCACCCAAGCCGGACAGGTCTAAGGTGATGCGCCAGACTAAGAGTGATACCCTGGTCCTCCAGGTTGGGGGTTGGGCGTAAGGCTAACAGTTCCCAGTATCCCAGTACTTTTACTCCACGTAGTATATTATTGATTAACTCCAGTAACATAACCTAATTTTCAACACCTCTAATACAAAGCGCCTACATGGCGTCTAATGGGACAGCTTTACTTTTTTACATTACTTTTACAGCAAAACACTGGGTGGTACATTTTCATGACTAAAAACGCCTTTTGTTATTTTAAGTCAAATATTGTAAGTACTTTACATCGCATATAAAAGCTATGAAAATAAATCATGCTAATCATATATTTGATAAATGAAATCAGAGAAAGTTTGTCGGACATTTCCAACAATAAATATTAACTCAAATGGTTGGGTTATTGCTCTGTAACTGACTGGTTTGTGCGTTTGTTTCAGACAAAACACTGCTCCTCTGATTACTGACACAACCTTACCTAAGTACATCAGGCGACTTGTCCCAGTACAACGCAAAAAGAGGAAAGCAGAAGATCTGATAGAAGGACGCAAACCGCCAGGAGCCAAACAACCCTCTACCGACACACGCAAGGAACAACGTGAATCGGGTTCCCACAAATGCCGTCGAGACACCTTCCGTGCCGATAATGGTGACGCCGTAGGCAAGAGACGGCCCGAAATGGACAGCAGTGGCTTCCATGGTGATACATTCCGCGGAGGATTCGGCGACTTCTGGACTATGAGGAAGAAGAATCTTCTGACGGAAGATTCGGTGAATTCTTCAGTACAATATGATTTCGATAATGGCTGGACAACGCAGAAAAGAAGACTTGGTATTGGGCCATCAGGATTTCATGCCGATACTTTCACTAGTGGTTTTGGAGATTTCTCAACAATGAAAAAACGTGAAACTGGAAGTAATTCAGATAATAAATTGTTCATATCAGAAGCCGAAAAACGGAAGCCGGAAATGGGTTCAAACGGCTTTCACGGAGACACATTCAGTAATGGATTTGGGGACTTTTGGACAATGAAGAGAAACGGCGCAGACTCCAGAAAAGAAAACGCCCTTAACGGTGTGGAACACAAAAGGCGCCCAGAGATGGACTTCTCCGGTTTTCATGGGGACACATTTAAAAATGGATTTGGAGATTTCTGGGCCATGAAGAAAAGGAGGCCGGAAATGGATTCCTCCGGATTTCATGGGGATACGTTTAAAAGTGGATTCGGAGACTTTTGGACTATGAAGAGGAAGCCAGAAATGGATTCTTCTGGATTTCATGGCGACACATTTCGTAATGGCTTTGGTGATTTCTGGACAATGAAAAAGAAAAACCCAAAAATGGATTCCTCAGGATTTCACGGAGATCTCTTCAACAGCGGCTTCGGAGACTTCTCGACGATGAAGAAAAGGAAACAGGAAATGGATTCTTCGGGTTTTCATGGAGTCACATTGAATAACGAATTCGGTGACTTTTTGACCATGAAAAGGGGATGGCCTGAAAGGGAGTATTCAGGTCTTCACGACGTTCCTTTCAATATTGGATTTGGAGACAGGTCTGTGAAGAAGCGTAAACCCGAAATGGATTCATCTGGATTTCATGGAGACACATTTAATGGTGGATTCGGAGACTTCTGGCCAATGAAGAAAAGGAAACCTGAGATGGATGCTTCGGGTTTTCATGGAGACGCTTTTAACAATGGATTTGGAAACTTTTGGACGATGAAAAAGAGAAGACCAGAAATGGATTCTTCAGGATTTCACGGTGACACTTTTAACAGCGGGTTCGGGGACTTCTGGCCCATGAAAAAAAGGAAACCAGAGATGGATTCATCCGGGATTCATGGAGAAACTTTTCATGGGGGATTTGGCGACTTTTTGACAATGAAGAAGAGATCGAATTTCCGGAATAATTCCACTATAGGACGTAATGTTCAAACTTGCAGACACTGTAATGACAATTCGATAAACATGCAGAATTCTAAGAACCCCTAAGACATGGAAAGCTATACAGAAATGACAAACCCAGTCATATTAAATGTTATCAGTACAGCAGGCAGACACTATATATAAATCTTCCAACCTGGTCATTATTTACTTTGTCCATACTCAATTCAAAAGCAAACATTTCTATCGGAAAGTATTTAATGGAACACTTGAAAAGTCACAAGTCTCACAGCGGGAAAATGAATTTTTCATGTAAATTTAAATTATAATTACAAACATCACACATTAATATCCTTTCCTGTCATCAGACTTAACTGTCTCTGGTATGGTAGCAGAGTGGCTATTGTCGGTTTTATAGTGCATAACGCGATTACAACCGATGTTTCGTAAATTTAAAATGTTTGATGAATAAAGCCACCACCACGCAGCTCCACGATAATACATAATAGAAAACATATTAGACCTGAACTTTCGGGAATGTTAAAATTTGGATTGTGGCCTTTTGAATCACGGTACCTGTATCACTACACGGCGTTGTAACACATAAAACCATAATCCAACAGAAGTGCGTGACATAATAATCTTCCGTAGTCTTCTTCTATAAGAAATTTTATTGTGTCAGTACAGTTTATTTTAAGAACGGCCAGAGTCAAGAACGGGCTATATCGCTAGTCATTTAAAACAAAATCTGCACGTAACTGGAATATTAAAGAGTTACGATCCCTTGCAATTAAGGCTCATCAACAAATGCAAAAATGTGGTAAGAATCAGAGATTAGACTGAAGTCTTTATGTATCCAAATTATGTATAGAGTTTGAAGAAAGCGATTTTATTTTTCGTTTCATCTTTAGGCATCATGCTTGATGATATATAATTGTAAATGTTTATTGATCTATGAGAGTAAGATCCAATCATTTGTTTCTATTTTCAACAGTTGACTTTTCACGTGTTCAGCTACATTTCCTCTCATGTCCCCTCTATAGACATCCCCGTGACTGTAATATGGACGTCATTATTTATTTCACGAAAAAAACCAAGACCCCAATTTTATGTAATACGGATAAAATTAATCAGTTAATGTCAAATTTGGTCTGTTGACTGACATTTCAGTGTAAATGTATAAAATATTCAACAGCGTCTACCAATAACACTGTAAAGTAATACTGTAAGAATTATGCATGTTCGCAGAAATAAGCTCTGATTTCTGGACATACAAAACCTGTTTGTTATATATTTCACTGGCTGTTCCTGTAACCCATTTCAATATATGCCATATCCTTTGTAATGTTTACCTACGTGTTGGAAGTATTTTAAACTAAAAATGCAACTAAAATTAAGAGTTGTGCATGATGTCTCAAAGCGATTAAATCATATTTTATGTTATGACTTTTGTGGAACAAACGGAAGTTATTATGCTCGGATTTTGTGTTACTTGTTTGAAAGTCACGATAATAAAATTCCGACTGATACTTCAATTATGTCCACAGAGATCTTTATGATTTGTATGTGAGAATCTGATATGATTAAGGAACCCATTTTGATCTTTTACTATTTTGAACGTTGTTTCTAATTGCTGATGCTCACTTACACAAACCAATGCTATTTTATGTTGAAACTATTTTGCGTTTCAAACTTACATATTTCAGATTTGAAGTGAAAACAGAAAAAAGTCATACATCATTTGAAAGTTGTGTCGCAGTAATAAGGGGCCAAGATTCTAGCTGCTAGTAACGACTTGATATGATGCATTAAGTTACTGTATGCAAGGATAGATGTTTTTAAATTATGTCTAAATTATTTAGAATGATCATGAATTACTTTGTCTGATATATTCTTTAGAAAAAGTCTTTTGGCGTGACTTTCATTTCTGGAGTGAAAACATTTTTTCAATGGGCTTAGAGTTGCTAGGTTCATAAGAAAAAGTTAGTCATATATTAGTTATAACGGCAATTCATTAGACTGCAAGTGATTTCGTGGTATTTGTATCAAGAAGATAATTTAAACCTCTGTCCAGTTTCTAAAGTAATTCTGACTAGCGAAACGTATGCGCGCCTTATAGTTTTTGAAAGACAAAATAAAAATACAATAATAAAAGTATGAGAAATGTTCTCGAAATACTGAGGCAGTGTGAACTGCGGTTTGATAAATTCAATTACGTCCATATGATTGTTGGCCAGTCAGATGGGATTCAATTGCCCAAACCTGAATCGGCCGGTTCCAGGTAAACATTGTTCTTTGTGAGCATTATTAAACATTTACAAGTAGGCTAAACCAAATTCTTTTAAGTATTTATATTGCTTTTCATTTGATTATCACTTTAATTTGTTAAAATACCAGGCCTTTTCCAAGGATATTTAAAGAATGTTATTAAATTAGTTAGAGTACTGTTCTTTTTTTTTCTTCTGTCTATCAGTACCACGAAAAGTATATTTGAATACATCATACCACAATTGAAGCTGAAGATATTTAACACGTTTGTATACTCTGACGGATGACTGTCTTGTGAAAAACGATGAAGAATACAAACGTAATTATGTATAAAAAATAAGGTGTTGGATTTTTGTATGGAAATCTGCCTACATATTCCAGTTCATGAAAGAATGTACACTTCTAAGTCGGTGTTTTCCTAGTGTCTTTTCACTTTAGCAAACAAAATTTCCCAACAGATGTACCCACCTAAATTCTATATAAATTCTTGCTCTCCCCTAATATAACCACATGCCTAGTCGATCGCAACTTCACTACCACAGTCATACTAAATGGTCTCCATGACTCATTACATAACATAATGAATTTCTCTCTTCCTCCTCCTTGGATACAAATACTTTCCTTGGCGGTTTCATTACAAACACTTATAATTTATGTCTTCCCCCAAAGCAAGAGATCTAATTCCACATCTATACAAAAGAAATGCCAAAATTATCCTTATATTCGGCGGTTTGGAAAGAATTAGTGTTAATAAGTTTTCTAAATTAATAATAATAATAAAATTAATAGAGACAAATTAAAAAGAAGAGAAAACAATAACATCTCTCAAAGAAAAATGTGAGATATACTTTCACTTACATAAACTCATGCAAAACCCTCTTGCATGTACATCTTAACTTATAAGTTTTTTTGCTTACCCAGAATTACATTATGATAATATACAGTATTGTCTGCATCTGCAATATGATACTCTTATCCACTGTAAATTAACATCAAAGCCAATGAGATGCAATCGCGAAGAGTGCATGTGGAAAAAGTTTGCATTTTATTCTGGTACAGTTTCCAATTTAGCTAATTGAAAGTTTGTAATTATCAGCTACGGAAATGTAAAGGCTCTTCTAACTGCGTCTTCTCTCAAATTTAAAATTCATTATTATAAGTCCTTATTAATTTCTCACACTGACAAAACCTTATAGGCTAAATTCTTTCCTCATTAATCAATTAATTTCAAACATAATTTCAAAAACCTTGGCTTAAACAAGTGTGGTGTTAAAATCCTGGAACCATCTATGATTCCATTCATGTGTTACAATGCCTCTTAATAAATTACTATAATCTTCTATAATGCAAGTTTAAACAAGGCAAATTCCTGCTTATGTGAGTAGTTACGCTGAAAACTGATTAAGACGTTTAACTGTAGATTTTCAGTGGATTCTTCCATCTCAAACTGAGAACTAATGTTTCTCCTGCAAGAAATAAACTACATTTCGGAACAAGTGAATTTAAGGTCTGTCCCAGCAGGAAAACAACTAGGCCTAAAAGCCTTCGACCCATGTAGCCAGTCTCTGGGCCAAGATTTGAGTACGACTACGTGTCCACATGTAACAGGGTCCACACTATGTGATCTATTTCTATCAAACTCGACATGGTAGACAGACACAAAATGTTGTCGATAAAACTGTATTTCGGATAGTTTGTACTCATCCAATATTAGGATTAAAACTTAATGACAAAAATGTATATTTTAATGAGCTAAAGGAATCCTACAGAACGCGTGATTATCAAATGTATTTGAAAAATTTTATCGTGAGAAAAAAAAAGAGAATATGAGTCTGATCGTATTAACTTCAGTTTGTATGGCTATTAGGGGAGACTTGCCCCAAATAGCACAGGCATAATAAATGCAAATGGGTTTTAACTGACCTCTAAACCTATGACAGCATGTTTTCTGTAACATCTGGAGAATGAAGAAATGTTGTCACGTACGTGACGTGTCTTCCTACGGTTCTTTTCAAAAAAGAAAAATCACCAAAAAGCCAACGTCCATGTAAAATCACATACTTAACATTCTTATCATGAAATACAATGCTCGCCAATAAATATTATAGAATATGTAATTTTATCGTTATTAATAACATATTAGGCAGTATCTAAACAGGAAACGAATAAAAAAGATAAAAGCAGCACATTCAAATAATCAAGTTCAAAATACAGTAAAAGTCACCTCTTCATAATAAATTCTGTAGGATATTAGCAAATAAACACATGACAAAGGAAAATGCTCAGTAATATTACGTCTGTGTACAGAGTTCAGACACAAACCTAGCAGGTGATTTAATCCGAAGTTGGCTGCACCTGTTTTCCAAACCATACTAAAAACACAAGAAACGTTGATCGAAGCAATTAGTATTAATTATGACTAAACTAAAAAGACTTCACTGAATATCTGTTTCAATACACTGATCACAAATCTTAGGCTGCCAATGCTCGTAAAATGTTACAGCAAAACTATAAGAGAAACGCCAGAAAACAAATTTTTGCACACAAAGGATAAAATCCGCGCTGTATCAATACGCCATCTTTCACTGAAGTCGAGTACCAATACGACCAACCCAACGGCGTGACATTTAATACCATTCAAGGCATGCATTTGAAAACAACACAGGTGTTATTTTACTCAGCTATGTCATTTTAGGCTAGCCTCCCTACCACGTCGAAGCCACTTTAATAAAGATCCAAACGAGACGGAATAGTTTAGTCTGTAAAGAGCCTGGCGACGGATTGGATAACCGGAGTTCAGTTCTCGGCAGTGGATGAGATTTTTTTTATCGAATGATCCGAAGGGTAAAGGATGCTCTCTCTTGGGGGGACAAGGTGGCAGAAACATTAAGCTAACCGACCACTCTTCTTCACCTCGTACCTAGGTTAAAAATGTTGAAAAATATACATGCCTCTCCCCTTCAATGCGATGAAAATCGTCTCACACAATAAATATAATAATAATATAATTTACATAATGCCATTCACATCTAGAGCGACATGTTTCGACTAGCATGAGGGGTCATCTTCAGGCGCTTAATGTTCATGCAATATAGGCGAAGACCTGCGATATTTAAAACATCTTCTAAACATCTTTTTTCGACGAGTGCAATTTCCACTTCATACTAGCGTTACTACATATTAATTTGTAAAATGTTCTTACAACTGTTAAAATACATTCAACAATTAATACGGCCGTCTTCTGGACTGTTGTCCCGTGCAGTCTGAGAGAAGTTTACCAACGCTTCAGAGGTGTTTTCTGCGTCAACATCAGGGCCATGAGGGCCGCCATTGGGTCTAGTAGAAATTCAGCTACGTTTCAATAATCGCCCTGATGACGGAGACAGCAAACTCCTGTGAAACGCTGGCAAACTTGTGTCTCACTACCCGCAGCAACAACCCAGACGACAACCATCTTCATGTTGTCTTCGCCGTGAGAACATGAAATCTCAAATATTACCTCACTGATTTAAGATCGTCATTGCCCGAGCAAAGATCCAGTAGGAGCGAAAATAAAAACCAATGTGGCAACTAAGCGAGAGTCCCGCAGAGTACCCATTTCCTGCCACCATGCAGGTTGGTTTGGTTTAACCAGGTTTTCCTGGGGGGGAACAAAGTGCTATTATCTCATTGCCAGGATCCATCCTGCCTCGCTGCTCCGAGAACTCTGCAATCACTTGCTAACTTAGAATTTCCACCCACAGCAGAGGACACTCCCCTTCTCCAACAACTCGACTTCGAGTACTCATTCATATGAAGTGGCAGACAGCAGAAGCAGTTGAAGAGTGTTAGGTGGCACAGCCAGGACACCTGTGGGCTCGGCCCCTCCCCCACCCCCGCCAACCCATCTTTTCATTTAGAGTGTACGTGAATACTTCTGTTGCCGGACAGGAATTACAATCCCGGTAATTCCTCAACTGACAAAGCGGCCAGTACGGACCGAGGATGGCTCGCTCAGGACAACGCTGATGGACTCAGGCTTGGTTGCGGCGTAGCCGTGGACCCCTCGAAGTATTGACATGTGTGCCGCTACCTGCCTTCTAATATCGTGTGCGTACTGAGTACTGTGTTCAGTGTCCCACCTCACGGGTGGGGATGTCGTCCCTTGGGCATCAGCTCCAAGGGACGCTATCTGCCGTCGGCCGAGCCGTGAGCGTCCTCAAGAATTCAACGCAACTCGGTAAAGATGGCGGAGAGCAACACACCATCACCCCAGACGCGTAAGTACACTGGGGCACTGCTCTGGCGAATTCTAACCCACTTATTAATGCAATGCATGATTTTATTTAACTCATATTTCTCACTGAAGAAGTTATGTGTAAACTAACTCCAGGCAGCAAATCTCTTTTTAAAAAGCTTATACTCTCTACCTAGTGAATAATCATGAGGTTCACTGCTATACTCACAAAACGGTCCCCATTCTGAGCTGGATGAATCCAGATACAATCTCCCACCTGATTTCCTTCGGATTCATTTTAATATTATCTTCCTATCTAACCATAAGTCTTCCGAGTTGTCTCTTCCCTTCACGTTTACGACTAAGATCTTCCCTCTCATGAATGCTAAATACTCCGCCCATCCTACTCTCCTTGATTTGATAATTCTAAAAATCTTTGAGGTTCTCACGGCGGTGAAGATGTACACGTTGGACTTCTGGGTTGCAACGCCGTGTGGACTTGCAGGTAAATACAAATGTTCTGGAGAAACATGCTGTCTCCATCTTCCTTCCTTCAGCCAGGAATAAGGAGGTGGTATATTTCTGTGGCGTTAGTGCCAAATAAATCAACAGCAAAGTTCACAATAATTGGTGAAGAGTACAAATTACTGAGTTCTTCATTGTACAGTTTTCTCCAGTCTCCGACCACTTACCCCTTCTGGATCCAGACACTCTCCTTAGCATCTTGTTCTCAGACACTCTCAATTTGCGTTTCTCCCTTGTATAAGAAACCAAATTTCAAACCCATAAAAACTGGCAAAATTATAGTATGGGCAGAGGAAATTACTTAATGTAGTCAGACAATTTAATAGGAAAAACGAAATATTCGACAGTGCTGACAATAGTTGCTCATAGAGAAGGTCCCGAGCCGATTGCATCCACCTCCCGTTTTCACAAACCATCTTTCCAAAATCCATCTTGAGGATATCTTGTCATATCGTTCTCGATTTCCTAAGTGGACGTCCCAAGAGGTTTCCGTTCTAAAGTTATGTAGACCTACGCATTTCTTGTCTCTCCCATCACAGCCACATGTCCAGACCATCATAGTCTTCTAGATTACACTACCCAAAGTACCGACACTAAAGACAGAGACAGTATGTTCCTCTACAAATGAACACTGCGTCACAACCCAAACGACCAACATCGACAAATTCACCGCCGTGAAAACCTAAAATATCAGCTTTCGAACTGAGTAAAAACATTACACGGTTTCAGAATGTCTTAAATTATTCTTGCTTTCATGCTTAATTATTCGCAGCACGGGAACATGTTTAAAATCAGAACGTTATATCTCAATATTTTATGCAATGTATAAACTGTTTTACATGATTAACCCTTTCAATGAAACAGATAAGTTCGATTTTATCTTCATACAAAGTCGTATTTATATTAAGCCGATATGGAGGACATGACTGTGGCCGACAGAATTGTAACATGCACCACGAACACCAAATTTAATCAACATGCATTAAATAGTTTAGCAAGTAAAAATATCTTAGGCAAAGTTGTTGCATAATCATGTGAAATTGAGAGGACATTTGTGGCGAGGGAGGCCAGTTGCATCATGGCTGGGATCGCTTGCAGCTTCCCGCAGTGTCACATCCGCGGCTGTGACGACGATATCCCCTCGCGGAAGTCCCATAGTCAAACCCTACTTCATATTTACAGGCCCTCGAACTAACAAGCTGAACATTCTGATTGGCAGTTTTAATTTATAACTGTGCGCAGAAAGCCTCAAGAGAAATACACGTTTGCCGCTACACAGTATAGTCTGAGCTGCTAACAGCGTCGTTAAATGAACTGTAAATAAATAAATGCAGGTCTTTGCTTGTATGAGAGAACTAGTTGCATTACTGCGTGTTGTAAAAGTGTCATAGCCCAATTTGCGAAATAATGAAGTAAAACAGAATTAAATAAGATGAATCTCGGGCCCGTAAATTAGTATTACGACTGGAAAAAGTAACGGCAATTTAGTTTATCTCAAACGTGATGTTGGCAGCACTAAAAAATATGGCGGAATATATGAAGCATATTCTTCACTCTTTCACGTCTTTACGTTTCACTGTATTTTAATTACTGCAACAAGTATTACTTCAGCATTAATTTAATGCACACAAAAAACAACAAAGATCTGTGATCTAATTTTTATGGCCCTGTATGAGCCACAGAAAGTTTTCCGAATGAATTGAAAGATTCAGTGGCGGACGAGTGATGATTAAAAAGCAATGTGGGTTGTTAGCTCAACGATCAGTGTATCCGGGACAACCAAACAATCGGCAATGATGAAATTATATCTTAAATGTTCATAATCAGGTGAACAAAGTAGTGCAAAAAGCAACTTAAGGGCCGATCGAAAACATTTCATTATGGAAACAGGAAACATGTGAACCGGTCAAGCATTGAAAAGCATAGTAATTACTTGAAACATAACTCTTAACTGTTGTGAGATTAGTCCCTCAAAACATAACACACCTTTAATTTCTTTCTCATTTTCGCACCGAAGCACGCCACAGAGTAACACACAAGTAATTCAAAAATGAGTGGGCGTTGGTTCCTTATTATAAAACACGTCGGTCTGAAAGTAATAATGAAAATGGGAAACTTCTTAAATCTGATGATGGAAATTTCTTGCACAGAACAACAAATTATATTCAATCGTGAAATCACCATCAGCATCCGAGAAGCAAACAGGATATGAAGCTATAGACATCATGAGTCCACAACACTAGTAGTATTATTATAAATATCGTGTTCTGGGACCACTACTGCGGTCAGGGCCAAAGAAGTCGGCGACAGCGATTACTACACGGAATTTATACTGGCTTTGCACGGCAAAAACAACAAAAGAAGCCGTGAAATGTTCACAATTTCACCTAGAGTCCTAATCAGAAGACCGCAGAGGCTTCAAGTCACTATTTGACAGAGCGGCTCTAATAAACGACATGCAGAATCTCGCCCAGAGCGACTATTTCCTGCTCGCATTCCTGAAGTACGGCAATTCTAATGAGGAAAGCAGTTTCCCAGCGACGAAAAAATCTGTACAATATACGAGGTGCGATCGGAAAGTTTCTAGACTGTGTCAATAGCGGGCGAACCGGATGTAGTACGAGCTTCTGTCTTTAGGGGGTGCGGCCTACATTCATAGTGAATCAGTGTGCCAGCCGGCATCATCGAATTAGCATTTGTTTCTTAGTTACGGGCGTTTTGGTAGTGCATTACACCGACCCTCCTGCGATTTCGGAATGGCGTGTGCATCAAATTTTGCCAAAGACTCGCCAAAACGGCTACGGAAACCTATGAAATGCTAAAGCAAGCATTTGGGGAGTCCGCAATGGGTCGTGCACAAACTTTTGTGTGGCATTCACGTTTTATAAATGGCCGAACCTCTGTCGATGATGACGAGCGTTCTGGACGACCATCTTCGAGCACAACGCCCGAAAATGTTACGAAGATTCGGCAGGCCATTCACGAAGATCGACGTCGTACCATCAACGACTTGTGCGACATTGTTGGGATAGGCTATGGGACCTGTCAGCTGATTCTAAAGGAATAACTCCACATGTGACGCATCATGACAACGCGCCAGCGCACACCGCCCTCAAAGTTTGGCAGTTTTTGGCCTCAAACACCATGGCCGTCATCCCGCACCCTCCTTATTCGCCGTGTGACTTCTTCCTCTTCCCAAAGATGAAAATTCAGCTAAAGGGAAGGAGATTTGAGACGATAGAAGAGATTCAGGCAGAATCGCAGATGGTGCTTGACAGGCTGACAAAGAAAGATTTCCAGGGATGCTTCCAGGCTTGGCAGCGGCGCTGGGATCGTTGTGTTCACTCCCAGGGGAACTACTTCGAGGGTGATGGATAAATTTAATACCTGAGATAAGTGTACGGGTTTTCATAGGCGCAGTCTAGAAACTTTCCGATCGCACCTCGTATGTCGTCAACTTGAACACGAAACATCTGCTGTGGTAGGCGCGGCCACTAACAAGAAACGCGGTTACTTGCTTTCCTTTCGCATTAACCGCTTTAAAAAAACTGTCAGTTCCAATGTCCTAACTAAAAGTCAAAATAAAATCGCATTTTAATTTTTGTGGTGAATGAGATTATATATACGAAATATGTGGCACGTATGTGCAATAAGAGATATACGTACAAAATTTTGGTCGGGAAATGTCAAGTAAAGAAGCAATGAAATGCGATAATACATAAATTTATACTAGACAGTAGACTAGATTTATTTGGTTAGGTATGTGGTCTACTAGTTGGATTCTGAGATCACTATAATAAGTTTTCGGTTTCCTTAAATCAAACTTTAGATTTTTCAAATAGTAGTATTTACCATGTCAGTTATCACAAATTACCAGACGGTGCAGCTAAATTACTATCCCCTAATCACTACATCCTCATTAATATGGATACGAGTTCAGATTGCTAATTTAATAACCATGAATATCCAGATCATCTTCTAGCCTCAGATCTGGTCTGAGTCAGGCTAAATCAGGAGGCCCAACAAATGGGTTTTCCGTCCTCTTGTTCCCGTTTTTAAATAGTGACGAAAGTAAAATTCAGTTTTTGAAAATATGTGACTTTCTGATTTTATAATTTAGGCGATGTACAAAATCCAAAAGAACAATTTTACGCATATTCTTTTCTGTATCCGGTTACTGAAGTCTGAAAGTTCACAGTAACCGGAATATAGTAATAATAAAACATCTGCCGAAAATCAACTTAATGTCCTACTTCCGAAGACTGTGCTTTATATTCTCCGTCGATTACCCTGGTCCTCCAGGTTGGGGGTTGGGCGTAAGGCTAACAACCTTTCACCGTGGAAAAAAGCATGGTTACGAAAATATTAACTAAGCCTCGTATCCCAGGACAGGGTCCGGTGGAGGGCTTTGGTTAATTCGGTGATGAAACTTCGGGTTCGGTAAGCCATCTAGTTAGTTAGTTAGTCGATTTTGTTATTTAGCACTTTTGCTCCGGGCAGTATTATGGAAGTTCCATATCAAGGTCAAATCTCGGCGCATTGAACGCTAGCTTTATCGGCCCTAGTGTTGAGCCACTGCCATCCACTCTCATGCTCACAAAATTTTCGTTCATGTTAGTTCTAATGTTATCTGTCAATATTTTTTCGATCTTCCACGTAGACGTTTCCACTCAAAAGCACAAACCTCGTTTTACCCTCCTCATTCAATCTCCGAGCATTCCACTAACTTAACAAATTACAGACTTTTGTGATGTTGCGCCTTCCAGACACGCGGAAGTTGGCCGACGTTTGAGAGGTGCTTATTGCCTCCATAGCTTTAAACTTATACGAGACTACATGACTCAAAATCCCAAAAGTCTGTAGTCTTCAAAACTCGCCGCCATGAAAACTTGAAACCTCACTTCTTAGCTGACGTCTAAAAATCACTAAATTCATCATGCGACATGCCAAACTGCTCACTTAATTTCTCCTTCTAAAGAACAAATGTTACGTGTCCATGGAGAACAGTCATTCTTGTAAAGTTCACAGTCGCTCAGACAGTAAGGAAATGGAAATAAATGGTCATTATTACATTCACAAGAGCCCGCCACCAGACCTTATCCTGAAACAGACGAATTTAATCCATATTCTAACACCCTACTTCTTTTAAGATCTATTTTAACATTCTTGTCCCATGTCTCCGAAGTGGTTATCTTTCCTTCAAATTTTCAGAGTAAAATTCTCTCCCAAAAGTTACGTGTTCCGTCCATATTCCCCTTGATTTGATCATCCTAACAGTATGTGGTAAGGAGTACAAATTACGAAACTCGTCTTCATCCAATTTTCTCCGTTCTGTTACATTCTCTTTCTTAGATTCAGTTACTCCCTTTACCAGTTAAACTTATTACACAATTCATTTTTGTTTCTGTTAGCATCGTTCCTCTTAAAACAAAGTCGCATTAAGACTCGTACATTTTGTAAATGTTGAAGAAATTAAATGGGTACTCATAGGCACTTATTAAGAAGCAACTATATTCCTATCACGATAATTACTTTTTATTCACATTACTGAAAACAAATCGACATTTTACGACGTAGCTAACAATACTGCTAAGAGAAGGCATGCTTTTATTACAGGACGGACATGGGATCTGGTGAAGATGACGACAAACAGGAAGTCTTCCAGAGTCACGTGATTAACATGGACACGTCTACCAAGACAAAAGTTGACTTGGTAAGTGCCGTTTGGTATACGACCTTAATGCTACAATGATCTAGGTGCCTGTCTTCTGCTATTAACATAGGCCTATACACTTTTCAATCAAACTACTGATATTCTGATATGGAGATCTGTACAAAAGATCACATTTTTTCGATTTGAAGATGGCTGTCTTCTGGATTGTAGCACCGTATAGTCGGCTAGAAGTATACCGACGTTTCAGAGATACTTACTGCCAGACTACATACTCACCGCCGTGAGAACCTCATATTCTACTTATTTCAAGTTGTGTTCAAGTGCTATCTTTTTATGCTATCCACGTACTTTTTTGTTATTAAGCTTTTCATTCTACAAATTAAGCGGCCTTGGCAAACCCGTATATAGATGTATTATTATCTATGTCCAGAATAATCAAATGCCAAATGATATATAGCATAAAATAAATCATTAAAAACCCAAATTCAAGCCGATTTGCAAATGGTTTCGCTCTTAAAATCACGTGTTAGAAGCAGTAGCTAAAAGGGTCCCGGCTGGGATTCGAACAGAGTCCTTAACGTAAATTCGAATCGTAACTGTTGCTTCATTCTGTTCGAAAGACAATATTAATAAGAAAGTTACTAACAAATAACCACATAATAATAATAAAATTATTGTCAGTAATGCTTTATGCAATACCAAAATATACTACAAAATTGTTATGCACACGGAAAATATAATACGTAAAATATTTCTGCCACCCACATCGCATAGCAATACCTACACATGATATTACGTCTGTTGAGTCATTTGCTACACTGAAATGTTGATTTCGTAAATGAACGAGGGAACGGTTCATTCATCACACAGCAGTAACGTTGCACATTATTCATTATCCTGAAGAGACGTATCCTGTTGTGTAATCTGATATGAGTTTCGTTTGGCGGTCTAAGGTGTGTTCCTTGTGCGCTTGGAAACTGAGACCGTTGGTTCGAATCCCACTCAAGGCATAGATGTCCTGTGTACAGGTAGAGGCCTTGCAACGGGCTGATCACTCGTCCAAGGAGTCCTACCAAATGTCCAAAAAGGTCAGGAAACTTCTAAAAGAGGCGGCCGAGACCCAAATGGGTTGTAGAGCTACAGGGAAAAAATTATTTTGGTTTACATAACAAATGTATTATATATTAATTATGTATTAATGATAACTACGTTATACTTACAACATGTGTCGGTCTAACACGTGATCATCATCAGGTGACAGGCGATCATGATAAGAAGTAAGGGCCTGTGGTACTTAACGTTGGCGAAACATGTCATGGCTGCAAAGCAGCTATCACTAATACGTAATTATTATATAATAAACTCATTTTGCAGGCGTAAATAACACTTGTGTTACAACTATTTTGTAATTAGGCTGTTGTATTGTTTTTTACTTGTATATATTTGTATATATTCGAGTTGAAACCCGAAACATTTGAATGACAAATTCGTATTTAAACAGAAGAATACCAAAGCCGATACAATTGGTAACCGAAGTAACGTTCCGGTCGAGTTCAAAGCACTCCTGCTTCATATTCGGGGTGTCCCGCATTCAAATCTCGACCTAGACTCTGGATATCTAGATTTTGGATTTTAGCAGTTCAACTCGGCCTCTCCAGGCAAATACCGGAATAGTACCTCGAATTAGTCTCATCTTAAATTAGATCATTACAGCTTCCTCTCACATTCGTTCTGGTTTATACATAATTTGATCTTGTGATTCGCTGTTAGCATAACCGTTATCTAAGCCATAAATGAAGAAGTAACAAGATGAATGGAGCGTGATGCGTTTCTTTGCAGGTGCTGGATTGGGTGCGAACCAACCTTCTCCTCACACTCACAATCGGCGGGGTGCTGGTCGGCGTGGTAATTGGGTTTCTGGGTCGCCTCGCCACCTTTTCTGACGAATCCATAATGCTCATCTCCTTCCCTGGCGAGATCCTGATGCGACTGCTCAAGATGTTCATCCTTCCTCTTATCATCTCTTCACTCGTCGCAGGTGATCTTCGTTAGCCATTCGTCAAGAAATTTCCGGCTTAATCCATTCCACAGGATCTAACTTCAACCCTACGTATCTTAATGCTGTTCTCACAACTACCTCCACCTCTTCCTTGTGATTATCCGACTAAAATTTTGCACGCATTTCTAATCTCTCCCATGCGTACCAAATCCTCCCTAGTTTATTCGCTATAATATTTGGCGCAGAGAACAGTTATAAAGTTTTTCACTGTGTAATTTTCTCCGCCCTACTGCTACTTTTTTTAGTTCTAATTATTCTCCTCGGCACAACCTTCGTTAAACACACTCAGTTTATAGATTCATCCATTTAAACGAAAGAAAGTTTCCCACACATTAAAAAACCGGGTATATTAACACTTTCGTGTATTTTAATGTTCTAGATTTCTAGAAGGGAGAAGAGAAGATAAAATATTCTCAGCTGAATGGTAGCAAGCATTCCCCGAAGTAAATTATGTTAATTTATGAGTGACTGTAATTTTGAATTGTTACCGTTGTACCCAAATATAATACCTACTACATTTTCTAGAGATGTATTAACCGACTTTAAGACATGATTTTATACTATATTCTGGTGACAAAACGTAAATATACACTTGGGTTCGTCTACGTCTGCACCTAGCCATACCTCATTTCTAGCGGAATATCTATGCTTTGTGCAACGCGAAAAATTATTATGGTGTTCACAAGAGCTTGTTACTTGTGCCTGTCCGGAGTCAGATTAATCCAGCCCCTCTAAAGTAGTCTTCCCTTCAAGTTTTTCGAACAAAAGTCTCAGAAATACAAAAACAATTTTTATAATTACGAACCTTCAGTTTTCATCCTATAATTACTATTCTCTGAGCAATATTTATTGGCTTTCTGCTATAAAATATCACAATTTACAATATACTTATAAACATGGTGTGAAGGCATGAAGTGAATTCAAGTCGGTCGAGACAGCGTCTGGTGGTGGGCTCTAGAGAACACGATAAAAAATTTCAGGCAGGAAATTTCTTGACCAACTGAAATTCTCAAGATGTGTTCTGCACTGTGGAGTTGATCAATCAGTCAGACATAGACCTTGCGTTTACACCTAATGTGATACCAACAAAATCTAAATGTCTATTGGCAATGATTGTAATTTGGCCTCCAAATTTTTATAACCCGTCAGCTGTAACACTGCAGTGGTGATTGCAAACGTCCTCGTGTCCTTGTGTTGGTAGGCATGGCGCAGTTGGACGCCCAATCTTCGGGTCGCATGGGTTCGATAGCCCTCTTGTACTACATAGTCACCACTATCCTGGCGGCCATCGTGGGCATCTTCATGGTGCTTGTTATTCACCCAGGGGACCCGAGCATTAAGACGCACGTAGAAGGAGGATCCACTGACACAAAAGTGTCTACACTGGACGCCATTCTGGATATAATAAGGTCTGAATCACGTTTAAAGTGACTAATACTTCATACACAAGCTCTCTGAAGCTGGCTGGCTCATCAGGCTATGTGACAGTAGATGAACAGAAGCGTACAAAAATCAGCCGCCATTGTCGGTCAGTTTAATCCACGGCTTCTTACGGTGGACATCCTGGTTTGTGCCCTAACTCAGTCCATGTGGAATCTGTAACGCATAAAGTTGCATTCGGACAAATTTTTCTCAGAATATTTCGGATTTCCCTGTCCGTATCAATTCACTGCTGTTTCATATTTACCCATCTATCATCCCGGGGGATGAACAATTGACCCAGTAAGACGACCAACTGCATCGAGACAGTCTCAGCCAATTGTAACAACAACAATACTATTCTATATCATATGGATGGATAAATGTTTGCACAGAAGTATCAACCGGTTAAATTATGTGATATTCAGATTCTCAAGGCACCGTCAGTTAACCTGGCGTGTAAGTTCTCTTCGTTTTCTGAACTTACCTTGGCCAGGCGAATTAAGTTTGAAATAAATGCAAAATGAGGAAACTGAATAAAATATTCTGTATTTCAAGGAAAATTTCAAGTATGTGAGGATATGATAGTGCGGGAAACACACGCGGGAGACCGCAACCTAAGTCTAACTCTTCTTGTAGAAATGAAGAGAAATAATTATTTGATGTATTTCTTTTACACAGAAACCTGTTTCCGGACAACTTGATGCAGGCATGCTTCCAGCAGGTGCAAACCAGTTACAAAAAGGTGATGAGTATGTATACATTACGCACTGCACTTCCTACATACAATTAATTCATCGCCTAGCACACACGTAACAAACAGCTTCCGCGGTGTTATGGTAAAATAAACAAACACTGATTTACCATTAAATTCAGATTTAAAAAAACTAAAGGGTATATGACCCATACTTTCTGTTATTTATCGCCGTGGCGCCGTAAGGTAGATACCAAATACGTCGCTTTGTTTATTAAATCTAGCGACAAAACTGCAGTGGAAAAGTTCGCTTCGTGCATTATATTCCTACAGTACGGTATCCTAATATCCAGCAGATACTGTAAAGACGACGGAATAAAACCGGGAAACAATTATTTTACAGCAGTCACAAATATGTTTTTCTCATCGTTAATAAAACGATTTCAAGCAGCAAAGTCCTCCTTAAAAGTCATAGAGTCGCTCAGCTACTCAATAAATTACACGCCCTTTATAGGAACCGAAAATTTGTTGCCTTGAACAAAAGAACCCACTTGACCCAATCCTGAACCACATGAGTGGAGTTTACTTACACACTCAAGCTATTTCTTTAACTGGTCTACTCTGAACAATGCTATCTGCGTAACAAACACAACTAAACTTTATAAAAATTAAGAATTCTGAACGTAAAAGCATAATATATATTAATATTTTGGGGTTTAAAAGATACTTTCACTTACTAAACTTTGTTATATCTTTCTATTCCACAAACTACACACCCTGTTCATAAAATTCCTGTATTTTTTTTATAATAGTGTGAACTCAGCGGATCAAAACCAGAATTTAAGCCTTCTGTTTCACTTTTTAATGGTTCAGTGGTATTCCATACACTTGAAGACCGATCAGATAAAATGCGTCTTTAGCGAGATCCAGCTTTCTGAACTAATTTAAAAATCCGTCAGTATAATGAAAACAATCACTCGAAGTGATAAGCCTACTCACGAAATGTCTATATCAAACACGCCGTGGGCAAGGTGTTGGCTCGAAAAACCGCGATGTAATGTGATCAGTTCCTACACTAATGTTCTCTGTGTGCACAGGTAAATAAGCCACTAGTGTTCCACGAGCCTAACTCTTCTGATGATTCGCCCGGCTTCATCCTTAAACCGCAGCTAGTCTACAAGGACGGCACCAATGTCATGGGTGAGAGCTCTGTTTAAACCTTCAACTGAGATAACGTCTTATTTGTCCGGTTAAACACTTCTATATTTATACTTCTTTACATTGCTCCAGACACATCCGATCTCACGCGGAGTGAATATCTGAAATCAGTGCCATTTAAGGCGATTTTCGAGTTTCTGTGGTAAACTACTGATGTGAGACGTAAGGTTCCCATGGGGGTAGGAATGATGATTTTATCGGTTTCAGCGCCGTGTAGACTCGTAGGAAGATGCCAACGCTTCGGAGTAACATACTGTCTCCATGTTTGGGGCTTACAGGGCTGCAGATAGAGACAGTACGTCTGTCCGAAACGCTGACTCTGCATACGATTCCACGTGGCGCCAAACCCCAGAAGAACAACATTACTGCAGTATCCTTAGTACGCCATGTAAAAATACCGTCTTATAAGATACTTTGATAAATTCCGTACCAGATGAGGCTCATGATTCACTGAAAAATCAATATTTCATAAAGTATTTATTGACAGATTGTCGAGGTTCAAGTTTTTTTACGGCGGTGAAAATCGGACTGTGGTCTTCCCTATTATGCAATCGCGTAGCCTTAAACGTAGTTACTGATGTTTCGAAGAAACACATCGCCTCCTTTATCAGTGTATAAATGATCGTTAACTAACATCACTTTACCAGTATTAAGTCTGAATCAGTATTATTTCCGTTTGATACAGTAACCATGTCAGAGCCGCCTCCAGTAAGTTACTGTACTCGTTGCAGGAATGATCGTGTTCTGTCTGGCATTTGGACTCCTGGCAGGACAGATGGGGACCAAAGCCAGGCTCATGGTGGATTTCTTCGTTGTGCTCAATGATATTGTCATGAAGTTGGTGGGTGTAGTCATGTGGTAAGGATTATTTATAATATATTGATATGAAAAAGTGTACAGACTTTTGATATTTACTGTAAACTGGTAACTTTAGGGCAAGCTTAAGTCCCTTATTCGGCAAGTTTAAAACATCATTTTCATACACAGGTAATTCTTGATTTTTTGTTATTTGGAAAGTCGAGGCTTACTAATTCGTACGGTTATGAAAAGTTCGTCTTTATTTTATCGGTACGTTTTCGTGTTAAATTTTAAAATCTTAATTTTACAATTTCAGTCAATAATTTTTCTTACAAAACAACAAAGTAAATGTTAACTAATTTCCTCACTGACATCGGAATGACATGGTGCACACATAAGTTCACTACTACAAGAAATCAACTGTTGCAAACGTAATCAGAATAAAAGTATCACCTTTGAGTCCAGACTTCTTACGATGGCAAGCATGAAAACTTCGAATTGAAAGGGAAGCACAGATACGCCACTCTCTTTGACTATAAAACTGTCGATGAATGCGTTGTGTCTGTGTGCAGGTATTCTCCATTCGGGATCCTGTGTCTGATCGCGGGGAAGATAATGAGTATTGAGAATCTAGCGGCCACCGCACAGCAGCTCGGCCTGTACATGATCACCGTCATACTCGGTCTGTTAGTACACGCCCTCATCACTCTGCCTAGCATCTACTACATGTTCACTCGCAAGAACCCAGCCGTCTTCTTCCAAGGAATGCTGCAGGCGTGGGTGACCGCATTGGGCACTGCTTCAAGGTAACCCTTCAGAAACACGCAAACATCTCGAGAAAATTGCATAATGAGTAGCTTCAACATTAGAATATTCACTGTTATCAGAATTATCAAAGCAGAAACGATGACTGACGGGTGAGAAAAGAGAAATCACACAGAATTTAATTTGAAAACGTGAACGGAGGTAATGTCGGAACTCTGGGAATAATCGGAGGCTAATATTAAAACAGATATTTGAGAGATAAGTTGTAAAGAAAGTTGTTGACTAGGCTGAAAGCAAAACAAAACATAAGTTATCGATAACGACGAAAGATCAGAATTATCGTTTTCTGAATTGTAATGTGCGAATATGCAATTTCTTGAAAAAATTCGCGGCACACCAGTTACGGAACTCTGTTCTAACCTACAGTTACTTTTAGATACTTTAGCGCAGGGATTAAATAGAACGCTGGTACATTAATAACAACTCAATTTGATTGCTCATTCTTAAGATGCTAACCAACAGCTACAAAGGCCAATTTCAGAGACATAAAAAAATAGACACAAAGAACATAAAACAATAAAGAACAAGTAAAACACAGCAAATCTAAATACATATAATCGATCTGAACATTCTCTCGTATCGAGAAAATGTCCTCAAAAATCTGCATGTTATTTTCAGCAATCACGCAGATATGTGGAGGATTATATTTCGAAGCACTGATCATGCTGAAAATTAAACAATTTTCTTATTTACCTTGTAGGCACACGAATACCAGGAGTGTCCATGATGGAATGGCAAGAATCAAGCATTGAAATTTCGTCATCTATAATAAATTGTCCTGAATTTAAACTATTTAAAATCAAATCATAATATATCAAATATAAACACAACAATAATAATAATGTATCCGCTGTAATGCTTAGTTACATTAATCATGTAAAACTCCAGACATCTTAAACTCAGCAGCGCAAATTATGTGCTTGCAGTGCTGCCACCCTGCCCATTACATTCCGCTGCCTGGAGGAGAACAACAAGATAGACAGCCGTGTGACACGATTCGTAGTGGCAGTTGGTGCCACAGTCAACATGGACGGCACTGCGCTGTACGAAGCTGTCGCCGCCATATTCATAGCCCAGATGAACGGCATCCCTCTCGGAATCGGAGAAGTCATCACAGTCAGGTAAAGAAACGAAGAGCGTAAGGGATAAAGCAAAATTTCACTGAGATCTTCCGGGTTGGGCGACACGTTTCTACGAAAAGTTGGTGGCGTCACAACCTAAAAGACGTCGACATCTTCACCACCCTGAGAACCTCAAATTATAGAAAGTAAATGTTAATTACTTTGCTGTGGAAATCAGCGAAACAGAAGGTCAAAGGTGAAACCCCAACTGAGGATCGAAATTGTCATAAAGAGCTGGCCGGTGGGACATGTCCTTCGTCCAGTAATCCAATGGCTTGAACAGACGTCAAACTGCTGGTCTGCGCACACTTCTACGCTTTGCACGATGCAAAGAAACGAGAAGTAACATGATGACCTATAAGGAATGTTAGCTTTCCTTAACAAACATTTTAGCCCTCTGAGCTTCTACAAAACGGTATAAGCAATACTTTGCAAAGTAAATACCAATTGAGGTGAATACTAAGCACATGTCATATTTTCAAAAATGGTCAAACTTGGCGTCCGTTCGCCTGAAATACTGGCACAACAATTGTCGAATTTTCCTAACATAAGACTCACATTCTGCCTTCAACAGAACTTTTCAAAATTTGGGTGCGGCTTATGTTCGAGAAAATACGTGTATGACGTATTTTAAATCAAATTCCCTCCCGAATATAATGTAATAATTTACCAAAATTAAAAAAAAACGTTCTTCAAGGCTCAAGTAATTTTAATTTTCCAGGTACAAAAAATTGTGGAACAAGGAAAAAAAGTGTATGCTTTTACAACCCAGAGAATATCAATTCGTTTTGGATAAGAATACAAGTGCAAATCAAAGTCATTCATCATGTTGTTGTTGTTGTCATTATTATTATTATTATTATTATTTAGCACTGTCACCATAAGCAACTTCATATTTTTGATCTGTTTGTTTCTGGCTCATTAATCAACGTCGTAATATCCCACATTACGTGGAGTCGAAAGATAGGACGATTAGTGAATAATAAATGAACTGGAAACGATCGTCAAGAATGTGACTGTGATCTACTATTAGGGCACCATCTCGGCATTTTTCCCATGACGGGATTGAGAAAGACCACAAAAATCACAATCTTTCTCGCCGGTCTCCGGGCCGACATTTTAACTCATTCAACTTCATTTTCTTGTATTTTTATCCCTTTCTCCTTCCTAAGGTCTTTCGACGCCGCAGACAGAGTCTATTCTTCACTTCTGCATTTTCCGTGTTCTTTTTTTAATTTTTTTATCAAAACAAGCTGTGGGAGTGCCTATGTCAAACGCCATTATCATCTCGGAACAGCGAAAACCCGCGGGCACACACCCATCCGTGTCCTAAATCAGCTGTCTGTGGCCGTACTAAGGCGAAAGTGTTTGTTTCTTTAGCTTGACTGCGACATTGGCGAGTGTGGGGGCAGCATCCATCCCTAGCGCAGCCCTCATCACGATGCTGCTGGTGCTGTCAGCTCTAGGTCTGCCAACCTCGGACATTTCACTGCTGTTCGCCGTCGACTGGCTGCTGTAAGTATGCCGCCTATGGCGAAGTCACGTCAACGAAAATAACACTAGCGACACTTAAACGGTTGTCACCTGTTGAGGATGATGTAACCCGTGGGGAATCCTGGTTTAGAAGTCAGGTCGTGCAGAAATTCAATATTATTAAATTTCTCCAACAATCGCGCACCACAGTGCTAAAGCATTTCAATAATGAAGATTTCTGTCTTCTGGGTTCTTGCGCTGTGTAGTCTAGTCGATGTTTACCAACGTTTCAGAGGTCATACTGCCTCCGTCATCAGGGCGATGAATATCGACCAGACTACACAGCGCAACAACCCAGAAGACAGAAATCTTCATACTCACCGCTGTGAAAACCTCAAATCTCTCAATTTCGATAATAACAGTAATAATAAATTTGTTCCTCACGCCACCTCACTTAGGTCGTTCTTGCGCAAATGTGATCCCGGTTCATTTTTGCTTCCCAGTCCATTCTTGTGCTGTTATTAAAGATCACTGTAGCGTCTTCGTCTTACATAACAATGTCGTCCAACAATGACCATAGATATTTTTGCTCTAATATAATCCAAGGTCATAATAGCCAGACCGGAGAAATGTCCTCTGACAGCAACAAACAGTGAAATTCACTTCCTGATATGGCTCTCCTAATTTCATTCTGAATATTAACATATGTTTGTTGTACTTTCGTAACCACGTTCACACTCAACGAATCTCTTACAAAGAGGCACCGTAGATACATCCAGCCAGTGCTGAAGTTAACAATACATATAGATTTACAGTCCGTGGTGATTACGCACAAGGAAAACGTTACATGGAAATATTTTACTTTAGCCATGTTTCAAAAGGGAATGCTGTGTTGCTTTAGGGACCGCCTTAGGACTTCCATCAACGTACTCGGCGACGCGTATGGAGCAGGAATAGTGTACCACCTGACGAAAGACGACTTAGCCCGGATGGACGCCGATCGCGTCCTGGATACCGTAGACAGTGGCTTGGTGGCCAACGTCAAAACTTCCGAGACAGCCGACAGCATTGTTAGTCGGCCGACGCCTGCAGGAAGCTCCGAGACACAGATATGACGGCGCCTCAGTCGAACAATCGACGTCCTTCCAGTAACGACTAGAAAGACTAACGAATTGCTAACAGCATATTATAATTAGCGTAGGAAAATTCACGTTTGATGTGACAGTTATATGGTGGAAAAGCCAAGGTATTATTACAAACCACTGTATGGGATGAATTAATTATTCTAAAATACAATACAATATTCATTTTTAGTTGTGTAGTATATTCATTAATGTAACTACGGTAATATTATGCTTTTAAGTATAGTTCATCAACACGCATGGAACGCATATTTCTTGCAAAGGAGGTAAATTAGGTCCAGCAGGTTATGGACTATAAGATAATTTTGTTATACCAAAGCCATATCTTTAATCATACATTTAACAACTATGGCACCCTCATAATGTAGCAGGTAAAGTTTAGTTTTAGCTATTTACTAAAAAATAACACCTGTATCGGTATAATTCTAATAAATATCTATATAATGAATATTCAAATTATTATTTCGTAGCTTGCTTTATATCACAAAAATTTAGTGCTGTAGAGTATACATATCTCGAGCATATTAAGTACAAAAAAAGTAAGCATATTATTATATAAAAAATTTAATTACATTGTTCAAATAAATAAACATCCTCAACAAACAAGTGGATTACAGCTTTCTGAAGCGCAATTAATGTATTAAAACCAAATATGGAATAAAATGGCCCAGCGTCAAATCAAGTTATAAAATAATTAGTAAAAGTACTCCACATAGCCCATGTAATCATGTCATAGTTTTAAGTGCTATATATTTTAAATGTTTATGCAATATTATATAACGTTGCATGGTTTTAGCCGTAGTTTAGTTAACTTGAGTAATGTTTAGTTGAAGCATCGTGTGTATCTTCGTAACACAGCACTCAGTTTCTTAAAATGGAGACAGGCTCAATGGAGCAAAGTTACCCAAGTGCCGTGTGTGTTTCATATTATTCCATATCATTTAAAGGATATTGTTACGTGTGTAACCCGCAAGTTAGAACCAAAATGGAAGTGAAAGTCCACTGTCATGACGTATAAATCCCCCCTCCAGAACATCACGCCATACAGTGACATAAAAGATACGTTTAAAAATTACTTCATTATTAAATACTTAGATTTTAGTGTTATAATTTTATTGGTAATATTATGAAATCTAAACAATATTTATAGGATTTCACATCTTCTAAACCGATTAATCTTCGGTAGATTTTGTAGAATTTCTATTACTATTGTTAATGTTTCAGCAGTGCCTGTGTAAGCCAAAATGTGGAAATAAACATTTGAAGTGTGATCAAGTTTAATTTACTTTCCACAACATAACTAAATAACTGACACTGCGGTAGCAGAATCCGCCGATGTACATGAATCTGAGTTCCATCCGACCTCACAACCAACTGCCCGAAGCACCAGCTTACTGCAATACCCCCCCCCCCCTCCTCGTCGAATAACACGTTCCCTGTCAAATATAGCTCCTTCACAACGTTCGTAGCAACCTACAAGTCTACACGGCGACACCACCCAGAAGACGACAATCGACATGTTCACCTCCCCGATAACCCCATATTTCAGAACGAAAATAATATTCTTTCCGAAGTAAGATTTGAGGTTCCTGAGGCGGTAAATGTGAAGATGGCTGTCTTCTTGGTTCAGCGCCGGGTAGTCTGGTAGAAGTCTACCAATATTGCAGAAATCCTTGCTGCCTCCAACATCAGGGCTATGAGCGATTCATGGGGGTATTATACTTAGTCTCTCTGAGCACCGCTCTTTTGGAGATGCGCTGTCTCTCGCCTTCCATTTTACATATTAGACAATTTTCAGGTCATTTTACAGTAAATTAAAATTTCCTTGGTTAACAAAAATAACACAATTATAATCTGCCCAATCCAAATGATCGTCTGCGCATGTGCGTTATTGACCTAACCTAATATAACCTTAATCAACCTAACTGAACTTAATGATAATATAAATTAACAGCAGCTAACGAATCGATTACGAAGAGCTGGCCATAAGACGGTAAGAGAGTGATGTACCTACAGGCCTACCTCATATCTGGCCCTTAACCTTAAATCAAAAGGGTGCAGTTTCAGGAAACTTCTTTTCATTTGCCGATATTAACATAAATGTCACTGAATTGTTTTAGCATCATATTTCCGACTTATTTTACATAAAAATCAATCATATCACTTAATTCCAAATCCAATAAAGAAAACATCCCCCTTAAGTTGCAGCACTCCATCTTAAGTATAAAAAATTAGAAAATTTTCCAAAACTAATATACCCATATCTGGTCCAGGTACCTTACTATCTCTAATAGCGCTGCACTGGTCCAAAAACATGATTTCTCCTAAGACAGGAGAAACTTAAGAGTCTAAGGGTGGGAAATTCCCGTATAAGGTATTGTATGATTCAGTTATGGGCATATCTCAGAATTTAAATAATAATCTTTCTTACGCGACAATCTAATAAAATCTTATTTTATTAAGTCCTAAAACTCTAAATACACACACACACACACACACACACACACATATATATATATATATATATATATATATATATATATAAATTTGATTGAAATAAATGTCATACTCGAAATCAATGAACTCACATTTAACTAACAAACTTCATTCAACTGCAGTTAACAGCTTCTTAAAGATTATTCTCTGACCATTGTCCTCTCTATTTTGGATCCATTTTCTAAACCATTCAACTACACTCATTAGATACTCTTCAGATAAGAACCAGTAAAATAGATTTGTATCACCAGCAGGTACACGAAGTATGTACAGCAGACTACTCAGAGACTCCAAATCCAACCAATCACAAACAAGTCTCGATACGCAGTGTCAGTGATCACGTGTTAATGCTGTCACCTTGATCCGTTTACACGTGTGAACAGACACGTGGTGTGTTGTAGGGGCAAACCAAAGATTTAGATAATTCTGCCATGTATGCACACAATAAACGTATTCAAACTAAGTGACTTATGCATTTTGAAACGTAAAACATTTACTGACAAAGAATTAACACTGTACATTACCAATCTTGCGATGTTCCATTTATCAAAATGTTGCAAGAATACTTCGTTATTTCCATGGCTATCACTACTTTAAACTTTTAACGCATACCTCGACAAAATGAACGTCATCACTCTACGATATACATGCGCTATCCGAAGGGCATCCCGCTTACTGACACAGTCATTCAATTACACTTAATACACGTACGTGGGCGTAAGTGCTTTTAATATGCGTTTTTCGGAAATTTTTATTCGTCTATGGCAGGCCTGTGTTTTTGATAACGAATACCAGAGTAAATTGAAATTTAGTTACCAAATTATATATATTTGGGATAAATCATCGTAATTATTTTTTTCGTGGAATTTAATTACTTGTAGCAATTAACTCAACTTAGTAGTAAGTAGGCCTAATACATTTCTAACACACAACCACATTTTAGGGTGCGGGGATCCGGACTGGTTTCAATTGGTTCAGAATAGAGTCCAATGGGTGGGTGGAGGGGATTTCTTGAACAGCTGAACGACTATCAGGTCCCCGAAAAGGACTTCGTCTGATGTATTCAGTTGGTCTATCACGACTCATTTAGCGATGCTGTATTAAGGCAGGATTTAGTTTCAGGTAACCGAACCTGGTACCCTACCTCGGATTACGTACAAATCAGATGCGTTATTTCTGAGCCAAACTTCGTACCTTGGTGTCAAGTCATACATCAAGCGTAATCCGCGCATCAGGAACCTTATAATTGTATGGGCTATACACGAGCCGGCCTGGCGTGTCTCAATTCATAAGAATATGTGAATTTTACTACGCATTTCCCATATGAAAAAGGGTTAAATACAATTCACAAAGCAACATAAAACAAAACGTGAAGGGCAAACTTATCTCCAGTTTGCAGTAAATGCTTAAAAGAGGTCAGTGTTATCGGCGGTTTGCTGGCCTTAGCAGAACTGAGACACGGGGACGACCGATAGGCCCAAAGCCTCAAGGGGAAATTGTGAACTAGCCGAACCGAGGACACTGATACCAGTCTTCAAAACGGAACGTAAAAAATAAAATATTTAGATAATATTTTTACATATAGATTGTGAGCAGGTAGCTTTTTTTAGGAATAAACCACTTTACTCCAAACTTGGCATACATGTGCCCTGAAACCTGAAAAAGTTTTTGGGAATGTCAAATGTTCGAAAAAGTGTCCTTGGACGCGTCCCAGTGAGGATGGTTTCTGCAGATTTGTTACTAACCACGATAAAAGAACTGTGTCAAGGAAGAAACTATTTCCTTCCGCGAAAAGATTACACGGACAAAAGGCACAACCCTGAAGGGTTGTCTGGATTCGAGTTCCGGTAAAGATAGTTTCTGCATAAAGATGGCTGCCTTCTCAGATGTTGCGCCATATAGTAGGCTAGATACTGATCGTCATTTCATATTATCTTACTTGTGGAGAATATCCCTGTTTTATATGGAACCCGAAGATTAAATGTGTTCACTAGTCCGCCACTGGAATGCTTCATGAGCCAGCTTAATTTACTCCGCGCATCCACACCCTATTTCTTTATGACTAATTTAACTGTATCATTCCTTCAGATTTCGACTAACAGAGGTCGAACTAGAGTGGATTTAATTAAATTTAATATAGGAGAATTACACTAAATTTGTATGATTTGAGGTTTTCACAGCGGTGAGTATGAAGATTTCTGTCTTCTGGGTTGTTGCGCTGTGTAGTCTGGTAGAAGTTTACCAACGTTTCAGAGGTCACACTGCCTCCGTGATGAATCGCCCTGATGACGGAGGCAGTGTGACCTCTGAAACGTTGGTAAACATCTACCAGACCACTTCAATTCACTTCCAGTCTCTGTTCAAGAAACAGCAAGTCTCAACGAGAGAGATGCTGGATAAATTTAGCAGATATTGATAAGATCAAATACTGTTGTGTCTTATACAGCATTTCCTAAAAGCTCACTCACTTTAGCCAAACACTGGCACAATAATAATCATTGTGTCATCGAAAGCGTTATCCAAGCTCCTGTGATCGCCCAAGATGATGTCCGTTTGAAGTATTATTCATGGTCTCATATTCCCACCGTTTGAAAGTGAATTCAAAACTTGACAATTAGCACAATATATTCCCATAAATTGGCAGCAAACAGGGGCCAGAATAAAAGAAAGTGCACGTTTTAACACACAGCAATGCATATTTAATACAACTAAGTCTTTATAAAAATGATAGATATACGGGCTTATTGTCTAGCTAAATAAGTAATACGGTCTGAGGCTATGATGCGCCTAGAGTACATATCGGTCTCATCTAGATTGCGAACCTATGCAGTCTTCTTGTAGGTGGTTACAGGTCAACGAGACCCTACAAATGAAAGCAGTAGGTCCCTCCGAAACGTTGGTAACCACTTAAAATACCATACGGTGTCACAACTCAGAATACCGTAACCTAAACATTGTAACCGTTCTCCTCCGTCCTTGCTGATCGCAGATTCCACTACGATGCGGCTGGTAGGGACTGTTGGGTCGTCGGGATCTCTCAGGGTTCTTTTTCTTCAGCTCAGCTGGTTGGTGTCCATCTCATTCGGTGACACGACCAGTTCGTAACAGCCAGATTGAACACTCGGATTGATTTGGAAATAACGCACAATTTATTTAGGAGCTACGTGATCGTTGATCTACATATGCTGATCCCACGTCACGCAGTCCAATCCTTGATATTTTACACTTCGTTAAATTTCACAATCCTCCCAAATGCACAGCCACACACTGACTTCTCAATCACCTCCTTTCTTAATACTGTAACTTTTAATGTAATGTAATGCAATCTCGTAATAACCCTCTGCGGCCAAAATAACCCCTTTTTATACCGTAAGCACCCTTACCGCTCGACAACCAAAATTCCCAGCTTTGCCCAAAAGGAAATGTAACATCAACTCTAACTGGTGTGAGTCCAGGTTCGGTTCGAAGGACCTCCCCTTTCCCAACCAATCCTCAGGGAGTTCCTCCCGCACTCTTAATTCTAAAGGGCATCGCTAACGAGCGACAAAATCCACTTAGGCTAAGAGGAGATAATTCAGGTACAAGGGAGTTTCCAAGTCCGGAAATTCCTAAAACCTCTGCGTTCCCACGTACTTCAGGTACCGCTACATCACTTAGTATCGGCTATCCATTTCCGATCCCAAGCTTACAATATTCCAGAATATAAATGAAATACAAAGGAATCATAAACTAACACAAGAACAACAGGAGAATAAGTGGCTAATACGAAACCTTACGACCTAGCACTAGGGTTTCTTACAAGTATAGAATTAGCATACACCAGTACAGGTATTGATGAACGGTTACAACATATTACTAAATATACATATATACAGTAAATATGTTTCAATTTCATTATCATGTAGGAACGCGGTGTATATGGGATTTCCAAAGATTTGCTTCGCCGAACAACTGGGTGGCAAATTGCCCTGTTCACCTTCAACCATTTGTTTTCGACAACCAGAACTTCCTCCTGTGAAAATAATCTCCAAATTGCTTTGAAAGTAGAGAGATAAACCGGGGTACTTAAACACAGGTCAAGCCTCGTTCACTCAGTCGCATACTTCGCCGGAGTCTTCGTTGAACCATACACCCAACGCCATGAAATTCACACTGCGCGCCGCCATTGTAGTAGCTGTATTTTGCGCCGTCTCTGCCAATGTCACGTAAGTATTTCCAGAAAACAGCGTCTCCTTCGGAACCTTACTAACGTCCTGCTTGAAAATTTCAGTGTGTTTAAATAGTGACTAAATTACAGACGAATCCAATGACATCTTCAAAATCCACACAATTCTGTGTGGGACTTAAGCTCTTAAGGCGTTGAGTGTGAGGATGACTCGTTTTCAAATGTGCTTACTGCCTCCATCATCAGGGCGATGATCACCCTCATGATGGAGTCAATAAGCATGGAGACCGCAAACACCTTTGAAATGCCGGTCAAGTTTTGTAAGACTGCTCTGCGCAACATCCCAAAAGACATCTTAATTTTCTTTAGATTTGTGTGAAGCGTGACGTAATCAGAATTTTATCCAAATGGATGATACCTACTCTCGGTCTTCCTTCAATATTTTACCAGCAGTACGACCTTCTGAGGAGGAACAAGTCATCGACATTAAGCACAGGTTCTTAAGTTTCGATATTGTGAAAAATGTCTAAAAAGAAAGGATTTAAGGTGTTCACGGCTGTTAGTCTGCCATTCTGGCAGACTACACGGCGCAACAACCAAGAAGACAGTCATCCTCAAGTCTAAAGAACATACAGCTCTTGATAGTTTTCGTTTCAATTAAAATGAACAAGAATCACTGTAACGTTAAATTTTAGCTTGTATATGGCGAAATCATATCTACTAAATGATAATATTCATTCTAAAACCTGTACGGTTTAATCACTTAACTGTAAAATTAACCATGTCGTCGAAGACTTTTTTAAACCAAATATTTGTTTACATTATCACGTGCGTTCCAGAAAATAATTTCCACCTTCTAACCGATTTAACCAACTTTTCACGTCATAATTTGTGATACTTTATACACATAGCCTACTTATATATACATACAAATTTACAATTTTATTTCAATTTCCTTATTAATTAAATTGTATAGAATATTCTGAGAAGCTTCCTTCTTCCAAAGAAGACAACTAAACCGAACTTACGCAATTATCGAACACGTCGTTCTATTAATGAACATTTTCGCGCAAGTGTAAGCAAGAGCCAACAATACTTTTCCATCTATTCTTGTTTCTAGACGCCCCACGCTTATAGTCAATCAAACTTAATAAATGTGCACAACAACAAACGAAAATAATTCATAAATGTGGATGCCTTATTGGATGTTGCGCCGTGTACTCTGAAGTTTACCGACGTTTCAGGTGTGTTTGCTGCCTCCATAATCAAGGTGGAGGTAGCAAGACGGTAAATATGATCAAAACAGGAAACAGACATAATGTGATGATTTCATAACACAGTAGTATGAATATCTGATAATATCATGTAGTGTAATAAAAGTAATTGTTAAGTTCTTGATAACTTAAAGACTTTCTCCACGGTATGACATGGCACAGATTAATTTATTATAAAATAAGTGTAGGTATGTATAAATATAATTAAATTTTCGTAACGTTTTGGGAAGTTATCTTAACGCGGTCACGTGTGCATACATCTAACAACTTTTAAATTTTGATGATTATTCTACGAGTCTTTAACAACTTTTCCAAGTTTTAAATTCGGGAGATTCCGGGCTTGAATATAAACACGGAAACCAGCCGACATATTTGTAGTATTACTCAGTCTCACCTTACAAATTCATGAGCAGACACACTGACATTGTATTTGCATTATATTTCATGTTGCTAAATGTAATTCCTTATCATATATGGGTAAAGGCAAAGTTTTCCTTGGTACTTACCTAAGCACCACGTCGACAGACTTACAGCTACACGAATTCTTAACCTCTACATTCGGAATAGGTGAGTGGTCAGCTTCAAAAGCTGACCGGTTTAACCCCCTCCAACCCCCCAAAAAATAACTCCGGTACCCATTGGAGAGGAGGCTGGGAGGACCAAGAACTGATCTGTTACATATAATAACTCGAAAGTGGTTGAAATGAATTTTAAAAAAAATTATATTGTGGAGTTTTACTCAAATATATAGACACATTCCGATTTTCGTTATAATCGACAAAAATAAGGACCGTTTTACATGAAAACGAACACGCATTTCTCCCAGCGGAGCGAGGGTATTCCCCAACCACACTCTCCGCCGGCGTAACCAAAGTCTGGAATCAGCTTTGACGACATCGCCCAGACAGACCCAGCGCCGACTCAAACGTCACTGACCTAGATAACTTTGACGTCAGTGACGCCTTCGCGAAGGTCAAAGGAATGTTTTAACGAAACCAAACAGCCTTTCAATGCTTCTTCAGCATTCTCGACATGAAACTTATTAGCAACTGCGCCAGAACTGATACACTATGAGATCATTTCATAACTTACGAATCTTAAACCAGTGTGATTGTATTGTTGCAGGGTTCCTCTGAAGAGGAAGAGAATCGTAAACGAATATATAAACGTAAGTTGACTGCAACTAACAATGTCCGTAACTTAAGAACAGCACAAGAGGATTCCTTATGCTTTCACAGCCACAGATTAAGGTGTAAGTTAACTTAGTCTTTCAGCGTTTGGTTTTCGTCGCCTACCTTCCAACTTACTAAACGAACGGGTTCTCCGCCAACTTTGCGCCGAAACATTCAGTCGGTGCCCTGATGTAGGCGAGAAACAAGACCCGAATTCCGTAAAATTTTCTATTACTAACGCAGCAGGGCGCGTAGTCGCAATGCAGAAACGAAGACGATTACAAGTATAACCAGTCATAGCCTGTTATTTTGGACTGTTTGTTAAAACTAAAAGCAATATCATTCTTACCAATGTGTACGCTAAATGACGGTTTGATCTCGCTGTTGGTAGAAACGCTTTCATGCTTAGAACCCTGAAAAGTAGGTAGATCTGACACCTATTCCGCAAGGTTGTTGTCTGCAATCCGCCAGTTCTATTTTTTGTAATGTACTTTGTTTTGTAAACATTCCTTATCGACCCGTCTCCTGTTGCATGTATTGCACTTAACCTCACTTATATGTTATACCAACCTGTGTACTTGTAATTAATATATGTTCGATCCTTACATAGACTCAGTACGTCGGCGAGATAGCGGTTGGCCAGCAAACTTTCGAAGTCGTGTTCGACACCTCATCTTACAACCTGGTTCTTCCTTGTGAGTCCTGCCTTAGTCCAGCATGCCGTAAGTCAAATTTAATCTTCTTCCAACAGTAAGACAAAGATCCTCAACTAGTAACAAACCATGAAAAAGTTAAAGTTATTCCTGTACTTAAGCACCACGACATGGATACATGTGGGTGGCATAGCTACGGCTTTCCGCGTTCTCAGCCTCATAAGGGGCCTGCTTCAAGCACGGGTAGAAGTACTCCGGAGATAGGGACATCGGATCCCAATGAACAGATAGTTGTGGGGTGCTAGGTGGCGGTATGGACTACAACAGAAGTCCCTGCTCTTGCCAGAATTCGAACCCCAGTCGCTAAGGCCGCAGACAGTCACTATCCTAATTTGGCTAACCCGGTTCACAATTACAATATGCAGACTGCTCAAATATTTCAGGCTGGGACTAATGATTTATGACGATAATTATTACTAAACTAACTTAATTTCAATCATTATCTTGATAAGTACGAGAGAATCTAACATAAAATGCATCTTTCCAAATTATGTTATAGTGGACCCGTTAATTAACATGAAATCTGAGAAGAATCGGTGAAGATGTCGATGCTTGTCTTTGGGTTGCAAAGACGTGTGGAAATGTACGCAGACACCAACGAGTAAACGCAGAATTACAACTTTTACAGCCACGTGTATAACCCTACCTCGTTTGATCAGTCTACAGAGTCTACAGTTTAGTTCTAATCAATGGATGTGTTATAAGTTCAAAAATGCTTTGAAATACGGATCATTGTAAGATAAATGTAAAAATCATTTTGACTGCAGAATGTCCGGGCACAGCCAAGTACCAGAAAACATCCAATACCAAATGCGGACCATCGAATGAAGTGGTCAGTGTGCCTATACTCGACACAGGCTGCGCCAAAGGGACACAAGCCTCCGACTGCCTAAATGTAA
Organism: Zootermopsis nevadensis; assembly: GCF_977971745.1. NCBI lineage: Eukaryota > Metazoa > Arthropoda > Insecta > Blattodea > Termopsidae > Zootermopsis > Zootermopsis nevadensis. Next base: position 12,370,268 of record NW_028259192.1, on the reverse strand, counting down.
GTGATATTTTGAAGATCTGACGTCAGTAAAGTGTACGAGGTGCGATCGGAAATTTTCCAGACTGCGCCTATAAAAACCCGTACACTTATCTCAGGTATTAAATTCATCCATCACCCTCGAAGTAGTTCCCCTGGGAGTGAACACAACGATCCCAGCGCCGCTGCCAAGGCTGGAAGCATCCCTGGAAATCTTTCTTTGTCAGCCTGTCAAGCACCATCTGCGATTCTGCCTGAATCTCTTCTATCGTCTCAAATCTCCTTCCCTTTAGCTGAATTTTTATCTATGGGAAGAGGAAGAAGTCACACGGCGAATAAGGAGGGTGCGGGATGACGGCCATGGTGTTTGAGGCCAAAAACTGCCGAAATTTGAGGGAGGTGTGCGCTGGCGCGTTGTCATGATGCGTCGCATGTGGAGTTCTTCCTTTAGAATCAGCTGACAGGTCGCATAGCCTATCCCAACAATGTCGCACAAGTCGTTGATGGTACGACGTCGATCTTCGTGAATGGCCTGCCGAATCTTCGTAACATTTTCGGGCGTTGTGCTCGAATATGGTCGTCCAGAACGCTCGTCATCATCGACAGAGGTTCGGCCATTTTTAAAACGTGAATGCCACATAAAAGTTTGTGCACGACCCATTGCGGACTCCCCAAATGCTTGCTTTAGCATTTCATAGGTTTCCGTAGCCGTTTTGGCGAGTCTTTGGCAAGAGATTCAGGCAGAATCGCAGATGGTGCTTGACAGGCTGACAAAGAAAGATTTCCAGGGATGCTTCCAGCCTTGGCAGCGGCGCTGGGATCGTTGTGTTCACTCCCAGGGGAACTACTTCGAGGGTGATGGATGAATTTAATACCTGAGATAAGTGTACGGGTTTTTATACGCGCAGTCTTGAAACTTTCCGATCGCACCTCGTATTGTGCGTTTTAGTAGGTTTTGAGGTTCTCACGGCGGTGAATACGAAGATGGCTGTCTTCTGGATTGTAGCACCGTGTAGTCTCCAACATCAGGGCGATCGGCTTGATGATGGAGGCACCAAGGACCTCTGAAACGTTGGTAAACTACCAGATCACACAGCGCTACAATCCAGAAGACGTCCATTTTGTGCATTTTTTCTAGTAGCATTTATTTTTAGTGGCGGTCAATTAAAATACATGAACTCAGTATCGTTTAATTTTTTCCGATCATAATGTGACCTTGGAAACACGAAAATAAATACTAAAATTGCAATGAATTCGAATATAATTTTAACCCTTGAAATATTAGAATATTAAAGTAACACAGCGACGTAAATCAATACGAAAGATACCCGTAACTACAGTCAATTTTTCAGCAGCTCTTAAGTATTCTGCTTGTAATGTTTGTCTCAGATCAGTTCACTGTATGCGCCGGAGCAAGGGTTTGTACTGGCAACAGACATCTCAATAGAAATTTGCATCCTGGGGGCTGACGGAGTTGCGGGGTTGGGCCGCCCTGGGTCAGGAAAAGCTGCATTCAATCAGCCCACAGTGTTCGAGACATTCGTCAATCTACACGAAATTGAATGTGTCTTCACGATTCATCATGCCAGGTGAGTGTCGAAACTGTTATCAACGTCTTCGGCCCAGACGTCGTACTGGAAACGAGTAAACTGATGAACTTCATACGGCAAAACACAGCATACAATTTTTAAGTCTCTGCGTGTTTATTATGGTTATCCACATTTATCGACATCACGCCCTTTTCAAGCTTTACATTTCACGCACAAGCTGGTCACAGTCGCCGCGCGGTCTGAGGCGTGGGACTCGTGCACTTGGACAATGGGACCGTCGGTTCGAATCCCACTCAAGGCATGGATGTTTGTCCGCGTCTTTCTGCGTTGTGCTGTCCTGTGTATGGGCAGAGGCCCTGCGACGGGCTCAACACTCGTCCAAGGAGTCCTACCAAATGCCTAAATAGATCAAGGGAATCTCCAAAGGGAGGCCACTATGCTCCGCATAGGAGCAAAAATGGTAAAAAAAAATACAGTCAAAAACCAAGATCAGAGAGGTCTGAGGCATAGCCGGTAACTACCTTTTACATACACGTGCAGCCTCATTCTTTCCTATAAGACTGACAATGTACACACGTGCACGCACACCCATACACAAGCATAAACATCACATTACATAAATTTTTTGTAACACAAAATCTAAAACGGACGCTGTGTGGCTGATTGCAGGCTTCCTAACGGAGACCACTATGGAGTAATCACGTTCGGAGGAGTAATCGAAAGTTATTATACAGGAGAATTCACTTGCGTGCCCCTCGTTGATGACTCAACATGGAACTTCAAATTAGACTTGTAAGTTTAAAGTACGCACGTACTTACGCGTAGTAAGTATGATGTTTTTACTATTAATTAAATAAACAATCAGCTCATTGATCAGGTTCCACTCATGGCGAGAAAAACGAAAATAAAGTAATTGTATGTGTCACGTGACATTTCGATGCGCAATGAAACACGAAGATGAGATAATTAATACAGATTATATACAGAAAAGAAAAAAAAACACTAAAATATTAATGACACTGGTCTAGTAATAAAGGCAGAGTTAATTAAATATATGTTATTGTCTCATCAAGACAATGAAGGACAAAATTAGGCCTATGCTATACAGATAGCTAATGGATTCTTCGAAAACTGACAAAGTTCAAATATATCTGGACGTTGACGACATATCAAAACTACAAGGACGAATAAATTTAAAGCAGTTAAATTCGGAGAATGCTTGCTACCATTCAATTCAGAATATGTATGTTGAGGGTGTCTGATAAAAGAGTGCTGAGCAAATTATTTACACCTGACAGAACGTAACATGAGGATGGAGAAGTGCACAATAAGAAACTTCAAAATCTGTACTCTTCACCAAACATTAGTGTAATAAAATCATGTAGGTAAGATAAGAAGTGTGTGTAGCATGCATGGACGACATGCAAAATGCATACAAAACATTAATAGCAAAATCCACTTGGGACCTAGGGGTGGGTGAGAAGGAGAATATTAACCATATTTGTGTGTCATTTCTTATTTTGTTAATTATTCACTTGAAATAATTATAACATTTAGGTTCTAACTATTTTTCTTGCATAAGTACAAACGGGCCTTACAGAACATCGGCGAGCCTCATTCGACTAGCGGTTTGAGTATCTTCCCCCCCCAACGAGAGTTGTATTAAGGAAAAATTTATGAAGAACGTGCGATCCAATCACATCCTTCCTTGTAGTTAACATCACTACAGTAGAACAGTTTGATTTAAGATGAACCCGGGCGAAGAACGAATTCATTAGCTAATTCCTTGCATACGTCGTCTGTTATACAGCCTAAGAGTCGGGAATGATGACGTCATAACCGACGCAATAGCTTTCATCGACTCAAGCAAGAACGTCGTCGTTGGACCAACTTTAGAAATTAACAAGATAAACGAAGCACTGGGATGTACAAACACGGTCATAAGCGACATAAACATATGCCAGGTAAGTAATAAATATAGTGTAAGTTTGTGACGTTATATACAGATACCTCTAGAATAAGTAATAATAACTGTTTCGGAAATGGTTTAATCAAAAATTTTGAAAGGTCGGATTTTTCAGTACAGGCATATAACTGCGGTTCGATCCTATGTTCCAGTTACAACACTTGTGACTAATTACTTCGTTTTACTTTTCCACATCAGTTCTTAAAAATTAGTTTATCCCTTTCCAACAGGGGCTTAAATTTTATCTCTAACTTCATGTCATCGTATCAGTATGAGTCCACAGTACCCATTTTACCTACATCGTCAGGTAGCTTGCATACAAACTAACATAATGAAACACAATAAGTGGTTATCAAAACGCACCTACAATGTACCTTTCTGTTGTGATCCTTCGAAATCCTAAAATGCATAAGAATGGCAAGTGCATCAAAAAACTGCTTGAAGAGTGAACGTTTCATGCAGGATCTGAATACGAATGTGTTGTCACATTACAAGGTATTTCTCCCCTTTCAGTTTGACTGCAGTCAGCTTGGTCTAGTGCCAGACGTAATCTTTGGGATCGGCGAAAAAAATTTCAACATCAGTGCAGAATACCACGTCCAACAAAATGTAAGTGACGACTGTCTTAGTTCTTTAGAACTGCTTTACGCATACTGTAATAATCAATGTTGCCACAGTAGCTGCTTTTCCGTACTCATAACCGAAAAGCGTTGCCACTTGGCCCGAGTGATACTATATCGCCCCGGGTTCGCCTGTAACCACTCCTGTTTCTACGATGTAGTAGGAGTTCAATAGCCCCGACGAAGCCACGTCCAGTCGTTGGTGCCTACGTGTGGTGTGACTTGGCATGGACGGCAATATTATGCCACTGCCTCGTGCGAGTTGCACAGCTTGGGGGTTTTTGGTGTGCGAAGAATCGTTCGACCGTCATTAGGTTTCGCAGTTTCAACAAAATGTGTCAACCACTTTACGAACAATTATTTGTTGATGTGACTGGTCTGTTAAGTGGAATGCCCCGCCTACATAGATACCAGACCTGTCACAGCAGACACCTGTAATATTCAGTCCTCTCTACCCGCTTGATATCGAACAGACTTTTGATATTCCCTTTCTCGATATTACTTTTCTAGGCTTCTTCTAAACCACCATCACCATTTCGAAGTGCTTCAAGAATTCTTCAAAATTCAAACTTCCGTACTTATTAACAACCTATAGGCCTAACACAAGTTTAAAATTAAATCCTTAAAAGGGGGACATGATTATAATAGATTTATTTCAAACTCCCTACTTATTACATATTATAGAACACTGTAATAAATATTGCAGGAGAAACCGTTTTAAAACCTACAGACAAATATATGCAACTCTGGCATTCAGGAACAGAATGCAAGATTCCATCAGTAAGCTACACAAAACGTCGGGTCATTCAATAACCTTGACGGCGGTCCATCGACAACACTTACGTCATGTTTGTTGTATTGTAGCGCTTAAGTTTCATGTAAATTAAGAACAAAGAAAACCACTACAGTAAATTTTTAGCAGAGAAAACGCTTTTACATAACAAAAAAGGGCTACTTACTTAGTGTGATGACAAATAAATGCAAAGCAGTACGCCAAAAATAAGAACAAATATGTCAAAAAATCTTGTAGCCTAACGTATCGGCCTCTTACGTGCCACACTGAAACGGAACAAGATGGTGCTTTACTCGCAGTCCCTTCCGCTACCCTGAACGCGCATGCGCTGTCAACATAACATAAAATTTGCCGTGGTCCAACCGTTACGCCGGTTCAATCACGGCAACCTTAATACAAAAATGCGAAACAGGCTTAATGAACAACTTCAAAAACAGTGTAGAACTTTAAAGCCAAGTTAATTTGCGTTTGTTTCATTTGGTACACCCATGAACACGCTGTATCTGCTTGATGCATTTCGCTATACATTGGAAATATAGAGGTTATAACCATTTCTCAATGCCTTACTTACTTCCCACCCATCCTGTAAACAGAATCAGTTCTAACGTCCCTGCGCTTGTTCCTCTTGGCACGTCATTGGGATGGTCAAGTGAACAACGTGGAACTTAAATTGAACAGGACACTACCTTGTTTTTCTATTAATTTTCTATATTTCATCCAGATTTGGAATTTGGGCCGTCTTTAAAGTACACATAATTTCCTATAACCAGCAATTTACAGACTTAACAAGCCTATGTCAACATAGGAAGATTTATGTTAACAGTCTACTAATTTAGTGTGAAATTTCAAAAAAAGGCCATTCTTTGTGTTTTATTTAACGACGCTGTCAGTAGCTCAGACTATATAGCGTAGAATTATTAATAATTAATTGAAAGGGATATGGAAGGAAGTGATCGTGGACTTTTTAAAGGCATTATTCCTGTAAGTTCCAGGATCAAATCTCGGCCCGGAGACCGGTTTTCTTTACATATTTTTTGTGCTTCTCCACAGTCCCTTTAGGTAAATGCTGACAGTAACAAATCAAACCAAGGCTGTTTCCTTCCACATTTTTAACTCATTAGTTTTCTTCACGCAGCCTATTATTTGACACTATACACATATTATAGTCTGAGCTACTGGCAGCATCGTTAAATAAACTACAAATTAATAAAAAAAACTAATTTTCTCAGACAACTAGCAAAATTTTCTGAAGAATTAAGACTGTTGAGTGTGCCGATAACTTGGTCTACATAATTCGGAAAAATGTGTATAAATGATGAGAAATACAAAAGAGGGTGGATGGGTGTTGTTGACGTGCATTCAGGTTAAAAAAGTTCCACGAGTGTCCGAGACAACAGAACAACCAGCCATAATAAAACATGTTAGATGAAAAGCAGCCATGGAAAGAAGCGGTGCAATAACTTATTAAGGCCAAACAAAAAAATAATTTATTCTTATACATTCATTAAACTTGTGAATTCTTGAAAAACGTACGTGGAGAAACAAAGCATGTTTATCAACTGTGGTTATTTTTTTCAAAACGAATTATATTGTACTTTCCTTCATGGTTGTTCAGTGTGTCCATTACTTAAGTTGCAAACTGGGTAGTCTCCTTACTGCAACACGTCTAAAAGAATAAACTAACAGACAAGATAGTTTTACTAGTATCTTAACTAAGTGTATTATGTTACAGGGTGATGTGTGTTACTCCGGATTCTCTCCTTGCAACGAAACAAATGTATATCACATAGGAGATTTCTTCATTGACCATTATCTCCCAAAATTTGATTCGGGAAATAAAAGGATGGGCTTCGCAATATCCACAGAGAATCTGTGAGGAAGTCTGGCGAGGAACTTGGGCATGGATTCTGGAACAACCCTGAAATTGTCTCTTTGAACACAGGCTTGATGTGGATATATTTTATTTCTATCATATGTTTTATTAAAATTCATAACAATATGTGGCCCAATCGAGGATTGTGTAATCGAGGCTATACATGAATGTCATTAAAATGTGTGTTTATTATATTGAAGTTAATTTGCTTATCAATTATTTAACACTCAAAGTCACGTTTTAAAATGCACTTAAATTGCTGCATACAACTGTGTTTTGGTGATGGAATGTAATAAAAAATATACGTAAAATGCACGCAAAGTTTTTGTTTGTCCCTTACCCAGATTGAGGTACAGGATGAAACGAACTGGGTTTGTGGCCACCTCAGTTGCCCAATCTCACACCTCCTGACATTAACCTTTGGGGTCATATGATAGACAGAGTTAACAAAAAAAAAATGCAACCTGTGGGATGAGCTTTGGTATTATATACAAGGGGCAACTTTTCTGAACATTATGACACCATTATGTTGGAATCTAATACATAAATGCGCTTCTGCCTCAGTTGATTTCCTAACAAATTCCATTCTCACTAACAAAAACTGATGAAACTATATGTACACAGGAACCTTTTGGCTTCCTTTCAAGAGTAAAACACAATTCGTGAAACACATAAATAAGAATTACTCTGTGTACATAAAATTTAATGTTTCTGAAATCAATTAATGAATGGTGGAGAGGAATTAGTCATTGTGCAATAATATTAATCTGTAGAGCAGTTTTAAAAGATAATAAATCCTACCACACACACAGTTCAGCTTGGGAGTGTATTACACTGAGATCCCCTTCCAATTCTTGGGTTTCATGACCGAGATAAATTCCTTGCAAGACAAAATACAATATATGAGCAAATATTGTACATTTTCTAGTGTAATGGCAGCACAATCTGATGCAGTTTAGTGACTAAGAAACAAACAAGTGCAACAAAATTATAAAAGTTAGTGATTTGTGGATCTTTGGTGTCACAAGGATGGCAAGAATTATTTAAGAATAACTTTAGGATACGTTCACTAAACCTTCTTTTAATGAAATTACATACACTTAACACAATGTCTTCAGTAAATATCTACATTTCCCCCATTCCAAAATGACTGGTATTTTGCAAAAGTCTGTACTTCCAACGGGACAAGTATGTGTTGGAAAATAAAAGAACAGTAACCATCACACAAATTCACAATTCGTTATAATATACAGTCCTGCTGCATTCTTAATGTAAGATTATGTCTCTCTTCAAAATCTCCGCAGGTCAACACGATTCTTGCTCTCTAACAGTGTTTAATTTAACTGTGAGTTAAAAATATAAAACAAAGACACGATGACTTGTTTCTTCACAATAATTTCTACAACCCACAATTAAACTGGTATTTATACTGAAAGTGTGTTAAATTTGACACTAAACCACTACCTGATGCACTTCAGACATGAGGAAATAAAGAAAAAGAAAACACTTCCTATCCACAGAATAACAAGCCGCACGGAATCGTACAATTTTTGTTGAGACAAAATGTGATAATGACTCATTTGTCAATTTTCTCATTTTCCATTACAATGTCAGTATCAACATTTTTAAAGCACAGTTTCATGTATAAATATTCAATAAGCAAAATTCACAAATCATTTGTTAATTACATGATGGCAACTTCATCCCTTGCATTGCATTGAAGTGGTCAACTCGGTATAAAATAATCCCAGAATAAGTCATAAACATGAAGAATTTAATATTAACTAATATTGTGATTTTATGTACATTTCGGTAATACCTATAAAGACTATAAATCAAATACTGACACATGACCATGTAATGATATATGTATCTTAATACAGCCAAAGAAAATTTAGTACTATTTTTATTTTCTTTTATGTACAAATTCTGTGAAGTAACATCTCTGCAGACTTTTTAATCACTTGCTGTCTGTAAATTGCTGAACAGGTGCAAGGTAAGAAGTAGAAAATTCTTCATAGTAGAACTGAGTGAGGATGATGAAGACCTACTTACCAAAATCTGCCATACTAGGATCAGCTCCACATTGTTGTTTTGTTTCTGAAAGAACAAAGACAAAAATATGAGTCAAAGGTTAAGGTTTAAATGTGTCTCAATGAGTAAGCACCAAGATCCAGCGTGTAATCCGTTTGGCACTGGACTGCATAGTTTCTTTAACCCGTAAGTGATAAGCCATTCAAGTGGTGTTCTACACCTGTGGAAAGACAAATTTAAACCCCGCATACCTCGTCTATACCACGCAACTTGAAGAACTCATACAATATTTGTTATTCAAAATTATTCCATTTATCATCTCTTTCAGTTTGCGTACTTCGTCCAGGACATACTGTATGCACACATGTCTAAAACAGTGGAGACCCCTGGCAATTAGACATGCATAAGGTTAGAGACCCCAGGCGGGTGATAACAATTGAGACTGTCCACAAAACAATTTTTTCAGTGATAAAAATATGTTTATTCTTGAAATACGGGTTTTTGAAAGGCAACCAACTGGTTAAAAGTTACTTTCCAAGACTCTATTTCTGGCAACCTAAGTTTCATAATTTAGCCAACAAAGTCATTTTTAAAAATCTGATACTCAACTGATCACAAAATTCCCCAAAGGTTCATTATTATGTTAACAAGGGCTTGCTTATGTACCCTACCCTCCTTACAGACTACGATGTACGACTTCGGCTTTTCAACAAAAGCTGTGTCAACTGTCTGTGTTAACCAACATTTCGTCACAACTGTAGTTGCCATTTTTAAGGTGGGTATGGGGTGGAGCCAGTTCTGAAGGCCTTATATAGGGCAGGCAGTATGTAGCATAATAAATTCAACGGTGCTGATTGGTGGAGTGGCTGTTATCCAATGGTAGAAGAGCGTGTGGTTGACAGGAGGTGACAAAATTCTGGTGACCTTGCTGGATGGGAAAGGACTGCAGTGATTAAGTTGAATGGAGTGGCACCCGTTTGTCGACCACAAGGTTTGAAGAGCTAATACACAGGCAGCCAGATCTCTTGACACAGTGAGTTATGCATGGCCTCATACAGCAGGAGTGATATCACAAGTATCCAAATTTGGGTAAAAGTTCTGTAGCAACCCGCATCCACAAACTACAATTATCTGTAAATGACAGTAATAAATCAAAACTGCATTCACAAGTAAATAAAGAGCTTGGGGAAAGCTTGTAAAAAAATTGTGGATGAAAAATCTAAAGACAAGAGATCATTCACAAGACCTAATCATGAATAGGAGGAATTATCAGAAGATGACAAGAACTGGTAGTGAGCATTTGTGAACGTAGTAATGGACCTTCAGATTAAGTAAAAGCAATGGAATTTACTTACTAGCCAAGCGATTACCAACTTCTCAGGTACATCTCGACTGCGTGGAAGTTGTTAGTTAATAGTTGGTAGGAGGGAGAGAACTGATTCACTTTCCAAATGTAAATTTCCCACAACCATTTACGGGCTGTAATTTTAGCATGTACTTTGATTTAATGACAACTCAAAAATATGTAATTTACAGACACATATATTGTAAACAGTATATGTAGTATGCAGTACACTCTACCTGCATTATCACCAATATCATGTGTTTCATTCACTCTATGGGATCCAGCTACAACCCAACATCTTTAACAGAGACAAACAGTTAACTCTTCACAGATATATCAGATCCCTAATGATGAGAACCAAGACAATTCTCAAAATGTCAGCGTTTCATGACCACCTGGCAAGGCTGATTACCCATAAACATTTCAATAAACATGGAAGTTGATTTACACTTTTTGGCATGGATAAAAAAAAGTTACATTTGTAACTCATCTAGATTAAGTTCAAGCACTGTACTTACACTTTTCCCTTCCCTGCTATGGCATTTTTCTTTTTTGCATATCTGTATTTCTTGACGTAAGCTTCAACAAGAGAACTGATCTTGATTGGATTGATTTCGCCAGATTTATTGTGGCATATCTGGAGGAAAATATACACACATATTTTCAGCAACCTGAGCTAAAAGGTAGTAACCAAAAACCTACAAAAACTTTACATACACACGCTGAGCAGAGATAAACTTTACAACTTTCAAGACAAAAAATATTTAATGTCATTACATTCAAATTTAATGTAATTACAGAACCATGACTTGAGGCAAGTTTACAGTTGCAGAAACTGAATCTACTGTATTGAATTTAGGTGCATTCACAATACACCTATTAGCTTTACCATGTCTGTCTGTTCATATGCAAGAACTCAAAAATGGAAATTGATTTTAATTGTATTTGATACTGAGGAGTTAAAAAATCAATCATCGATGTCCTTTGCGTATACCATAATTTTTGGTAATACACAAGTCCTTCAATTATTTTTATTCTCTCATCCATTACCATCTTGAACATCCCATTGTCTGCCTTCAATGTCTTGCATCATGGCAGCAGTCATGGTGAAAATTATTGTTGTAAAAATACAGGCATTCATGATGCAAAGCCATAATTAATTTTTCCGTTTCCACTAGGCAGCTGATTCCTGCAACGGTAATTCCCTTAGGGGAATGAACTGTGCGAGGGTGATGCAATCAACATCTCAAAAAATTATGATCATAATTTTTCCTGCATATGCATCAACATGAGATTTCTTTGGTGGTGGAAAATGAGAATGCTTTCATTGGGTAGTATGGCACTTGGTCTCTGGATTCAATAATGTGATCCACATCTAATCAATGACAATTGTAGAAATGAAAGCATAATAAACTAAAGCATCATATGCAACCATTTCCTGATATGCAATGCATCAAAATGGGCAATGTTTCCCAAGACTGACAGCTTTGCAATCTTCATTGATACAGCTCTTTCTCATATGATGTGCGTCCTTCTTTTAGCTTTCCCACATAGAGCAGATTTTCAGGACAAATCCCCAACATCTTCCAGTGAATACTGAACAAACCATCACTGCAAGATGCTCAAATATTCTGGTAGCACACTGCCTTGTAATGAGAACATGACACTTTCATTAAGTCAAATGCATTCCACTTACAGAATTGACATGCAATGTTGCCATTTTATAACAGGCATGATAAACATTACAGAGGTGCCATCTGATTTAAAAACCCGTGTAATATTAATTAGATAATCTGAGTACAGCACATACAATGACGTTAACATTTAATATGCCTCGACAGTTGCAGAGTTACTTTGTACTCACCCTATACAATGCGAAAAACATTACTTCAGCTTACCTTAGGAACCGAACGTCGAAGAATATCTTTGTACTCTTCCTTTGTAATGTGCTTCTTTGTGTAGTGCGGTTTTAGTGACAATTTCACCTCCTCCACTACCCTTTCTTGTCGATTCAGTTTTTTCAGGAACTGAAAGTAACGATAAAATGAAAAATGTATACCTAATTATACAATTTATGATCAAGTTGGATTTGAGGTTCTCACAGCAATGATTATGAAAATGGCTGCCTTCTGGGTTGTAGTGCTGTGTAGTCTGGTAGAAGTTTATCAGTGATTCAGAGGCACTACCTGCTTCCATCATCACTGCTGTGATGATGGAGGCAGCAACTACCTCTGAAATGTTGGTAAACTTCCACCAGAATACACGGCGCTACAAACCAGAAAACAACCACTTTGTAATCATTATTGAGAATCTGAAATCCTACAAATCATCCCTTGTCCTTCCTCTCTTCCAATTCAAATATCAATATGTTACTTTATCTGAGTTTATCTTGTTTTGCCACTCCTCATTCTTTCAATGTCACCATCAATATCTCAAATTTTGGGCCAAGGTCACATCTTTAATAACCTTATTTTCTAGACTGTAAGAGTCAAAAAAATTGTAGTCCTTTTATTATCCTTCTACTGATTCCTCAAATACGCTGAAATATAAACTATCTTCCCCTGACCCACTGGTGGACCCAGATTCAACTCGCTTCCCCAGTCACCAACATCATTATCGCTAGCCCCAGAAGCCAAATTTGGCTTCCCATCACCACTGCCTCATAAATTCCTTCCTACCACTAGTGCTAATTCTGGCATGGTAGGTTTCAATACTAACCTCAAGCTCACACTGTCAACAATTATTAACATGATGATTATGAATTATTTTATCGAGTGATAAGATCTTACCATTCTGTGTGCGCATGGGCGTGCATGAGCATGTGTGTATGTGTCAGTCAGTCAATTATGAATATCAGATTCTATGTAACATATTAACAATGAATACTTCACAGTTCAGTTCAAGACTTAAATAATAACTAAAATAACTTTAATTTTAAAAATTTCATTCTTTATAAATTCCTAAAATGAAACCAACATAACCAAATCACCGCAAGTTACTTCTTACAGAACACTACAAAGTATGAGCCAAAGGGAAACATGTACAAGAGAACATAAGCATGCCTCAGAATCGATATACCTTGTCCTTCACCTGCAATTCTACCGCAGAGCTTGGCAAATCATCCAAAATTTGTAGTTGGTCCTCATCCATCTTGATTGCAATTTCTTTTTTGCAACCTACAAAAGGTAAACTGTAAGTATTAAAACATAGACAATATCTGCACCATTAGACCAAAGACCTGTAAAAGGAGATTTCAAACAATGTTGATTCATAAGCTAAGATTTTAAAATGAGATACAGTAGTAAAGTAACAACTGTCTGAAAACAGACAAGACATTCAAAAACTAATAATTTATTACATTGGGCCTTAAAAACTTTGCTGATACTGACCACAGCACTGCGCTTCCTAAAATAAAACATCTCAATTTTTAGACAATGAACATGTCTAAATCTACATTTAATTGGTCCCATTTCAGTATCCACATCCAAAGTAACATACTAAATAGTTACATAATTATAAAAAACAAGTTCTGGAAAGAACTTGTAACATACACTTTCCTGAATGCTCCTATCTGAATACAGGGAAAACTTATACAAAAACATAATTTATAAATAACATCCTACACTTTATTTCTAGACCAAGCTCCATACCAGTGCGTAAGAGTTTTTCTGCTTTTTTATGGCACTTATGTTCACCCAATAAATTTATGTCAGTATACACCACAAGCTGACTCATCCCATTCAATTCTAATCCTTCCTGACCTTCTCAATGGTGTTTTCTAAAATAATGGTAACATAGCATCTCTCAGTTTCAAACTGGTGTGAACACGAATTGTACCAAATAAAGTTTACCTACACCGACTTTACAAAAGATCCACGAATTGCTACATAAATAAAAGATGGCCACAAGGATAAAGAACTGTACTCACTTTTGCTTCTGTCATGTTTTCCTTGCTTTATTTTGCTACCCTTCACATGAAGTACCTTGGCAGCTGATCGTCCGGTTGCTCGGGCAGGCGTCATCTTGTTGGCACGCAGAGGTGAAAGACCAAATACAGAATCAAATTTATCTTGAGTGGTAGGAGGCTTACTAGGTGATTTGTGAAGCACTGCTGCAAGCGGCAGTGGGAGTTTATTAGAGCTTTTAGCGGGCTGTGGCAATGTTCGATTCCGTTCATTACTCATGGCAGTAAATGATGAGCCTGTGCCACTTGATTTAATGTCTGCTGGAGGATCAAACAGATCATCTCCTTCACTGGACCCAGGTGAATACGGTGACTCAAGATCCATGTCCACTACATCTGTTGTTGTATCTTGAGGTTGTTTTTGTGAAGTTTGTGTCTGCTCCCCATTCTGCACTGTTGTTGATCTGACTGGTGGAAGTTTTGACAATGGAGGAACCAGCCTTTCGGGCGTAGTTCTTGCTATGCTGAGAAGTGGCCTTTGCTGCACAATAATGGGAGAACCAATAAGATGATGCTGTGGTGTCTGCTGCTGTTGCTGTTGTTGTTGCTGTGGATGATGATGAACCATCAGTTGGGGAACTGCCATGACAGGAGGGTTAAACAAAGTCATACGACTTAGAGGTAAGGTTGATGGAGGTGGTGTACATAGAATACTTGCTATATTGGCTGGCGTAAGAGTGGGAAATACTGGAGCAGGGGCTGTAGAATGTGTTGGTGTGGAAGTTATGGGTTGCTGCTGAGTTACTTGTTTCACATTTGTGGAGGGGAAATGTTGAGGTTTGACTGGAGTCCCCGGTATATTTTGTTGTGAAGTTATTACTACTGGAATACTACATTCCGGTGACTGAATAGTATTAGGATCAGTTGAAGTAATTGATGGGCCTGAAGGAGGCAGATTCACCGATATCTGTTTTGACTTCTCTGATCCTTCAGCCATTTCAGAGGGCTGAGACATTTCATTATCACTTGAAACTGGAGGTGGCAAACATGCAGCTTCAGGAACAATGGAAGGCGAGCTTGCCATATCACCACGAACTGACAGCTTTGCTCTTTCTGGAGACTGACTTGACTGATCTGCTGCTTCTTCTGCAGAGGCTATTGTTGGGGTTGTCACTCTAGCTTCTAAAGACTTACTAGCTAGATCTTCTATATCACTAACTACAGGAGATTCCTGATCTATTACACTGTGCTGTATTAACTGCTCCGTTGGTGTATGAGAAGGACTGGGAGGGCCATCCATACTGGCACAAGCTCCCACTGGAGACGGTGTTCCTGACTTTGTAGGATCAAATGGATCATATGCATCAGGAGAAGTAGGTGGAGAACATGGTGTGGTTGGACCACGTGGTTCTGGGGGTGTGTTTGGACCTTTATGAAGCATCTCTCCCAATCCCCTGTCAAGTTCCCTATCCAGCTCCTCCTCTATCCTCTGATCCAAATCATCAAGACCAACCTCTTCAGTCATGTCCTCTTCATCCTCTCTCAATGGATTGTTGATAGATCGTAACTGTGGTTTTGCTGCAATTGAGAACTTGATTTGTGGTTCGGGTGGAGTTTTGGGTCCTGTACTAGTTACAAGGTAGCTACCAATTGCATTCACTGGTGGTGACTGAGATTCAGGGGTGCGTGCTATCGTACCACTCGGAGCAGTATTAATACCTTGTTTTGAAGATGATTTTGGGCTGGAACTGTTTTGTCTCATACTTCTACGGCTACTCAGTGAATCAGC
The DNA here is from genome assembly GCF_977971745.1 of Zootermopsis nevadensis. Lineage (NCBI taxonomy): Eukaryota > Metazoa > Arthropoda > Insecta > Blattodea > Termopsidae > Zootermopsis > Zootermopsis nevadensis. The sequence continues at coordinate 12,354,419 of NW_028259192.1, read as the reverse complement.
TAATTCCTCCCTGTTACCCTCCTTGGTTATATGATCCTCTTCACTATCACTCAAAACTATGAGATCTCTTGGAGATGGTGTCTGCTCATGAAAAGGAGACTGATCTAGATCTATAATAGCAACAGGTTTCTTGTTAATAAGGGCTGCTACTCTTGATGCTTTATTTCCAGCTTTCTGTACACCCTTTTTGGATTTCTTCTCCCCAGAACGAACTACAGTTTTGTCACCACCTGCACCACCATTTTTTTGATGTGGTGAAGCTTTCTCTTTGTTACCTTTATCTTTCCTGAGTTTCTTTGTTGACTCTCTGTCCATTTCAAAGGGGCCATCAATCTGCTTCCTTTTTGAAGGATCCTTGACTGCAACTGCAACAGCACCACTAGTAGTTAACACATCTTTGCTACCAGTAGTTTTATTAGATTTAAAGTTAACACTGACCAAAATGTTGTCTCCTGAAGTGAACACTTCCTTTGAAGGAGCAGGAGATTTTTCCTTTCTTTTCTTTCGCTTTTCTAAAGGAGCAACTGCATCTTTATTTTTCTTTGATTCCTTTCGCTTTTTTTCTTTCTTTCTATGTCTTTCTGAATCGTCCTTTGTATTGGGTACAATCACAGTTAATTTCTTGGCTGTCTTTGATATTGCTCCAGATTTTTTTTCAATAACTGGAATTCTTTCATGTTGTTCTCGTGACCATGACCGTGTGAAAGAACGGGAATAGGAGCGATTAAATCGTCTAGGTGTTGGAGTACGAGACTGAGAATATGAGGAACAAGACAGTGAATGGGATCGTGACCAAGACGGAGTCCATGAGTGAGACCAGGATCTTCTGTCACGATATCTACACCTTTCTGAGCCCCTCCGCTCTCTGCTTCGGTCTCTTCTATCTCTGGATCGTACAGGGGATCTACTTCGTGATCTTAGGTGTGATCTGTTTCTTGATCTGCTGCGACTCCAAGACCTAGTCCTCCTTCCTCTACTCCTACTTCTACTAACCCTGGGGCGTTGCTTCTCTTTAGACCTACTTTTCCGTAATCTTTCCTTTGACTTCACTTTGGACCTGGTCTTCGATCGACTTCTTGACCTAATGCGAGATCGGCTTCTTGAACAAAGCCTAGACCTACTACGTGATCTTATTCTTGATTTCAGTGGTGATCTACCTTTAGAGCGAGTGACTCTGGACCGAGAAATTGACCTTGACCTTCCTCGGGACCTATCATACGATCTTCCACGTGACCTAGAACGAGACTTTGTGTATGATCGTTCTCTAGATAAATCACGACCAAAAGCATCTCTGCGTTTTCGCTTTTTATCAGTAACAATTTTACGCACATCATACCTCTCCATGTCTTTGCGCTTCTCTTTCTTTTTCTTTTCCTTCTTCCCAGCACCATCTTTACCTGCAGTATCCTTCTTTTTACCCACTTCCTTTACCTTTGAAGAATCAGCATCAGGTTTTGACTTTGGGTCACGATAATTTCTTTCTTTGGAACTCTTTGACAGCTTCTTCCAGGCTATACTGGATTCATCTGCTTTATTGGATTTGTCCTTGTTTTTTTCTTTATTTTCACTGATGCTTAGCAATGTCTTCTCCTTTGATGTTCTGGCCTTGTCACCACTAGATTTCTTCTTTTTCTTTTTCTTCTCTTCTTCTGAAGTCACTATTTTGGATTTAGCTGTAACATCAAAATTCTCATCTATCCTTTGTATGTCCTCATACTTCAGCTTTTCTTTCTTTTCTGAAATCTTTTTATCTTTCTTTAATGATTCATGTTGTTTTGGCCTGTCATCAACAATCTCACCTTCTTCATAATCAATTATATCCTGTAGAGTCTGATCCTTGGCTGATGAAGCTTCTTCACCCGCACTGCCTCCAAGAGAAGGTTTACGGTTTTTCTTCTTCTTTTTCCTTTTGACAGAAGGAATTTCACCATCTTCTTCTGCAGTTAAGAATCCATCATCTTGACTGAGGTCATCTTCAAAGTTTATGGCTTCTTCTGTTTCTGATATGGTCTCTGTATCAAGTCCTTCCAATCCCAGTGGAGTTACAGTGGCCTGAGGAGCAATGTTCACTGTAACTGCTGATGTTACTCCCCCGATAAGACTGTCGTTATCATCTGATCCAAATATCTCTTCGACTAAACTTAATTTTTTAAGCTCTTCTGAGGCTTCTGGTTCACGGATCTCATCAGCCATTTTTCGTACTACACAATTCTTATGTCCTTCTCCACCCACAACAGTGATTTCAGGTCGTTTGTTAGAGAGTTCACCATCTTTAGGTTTTGCATTAGATTTGGATTTTTTCCCTTCAAGGTCAAAACTTTCACATTTTCCTCGATGGCTTATCAATTCTTCACCAATGCTAAGATTACTATTTTCATCTTTATCATCTCCTGGACTACTCTTATTTTCTTTCTCAATATCACTGTCAATTTTTGTATCCTCTGCCATTTCAAAATTTGTACTAACCTTGGGAATAGGAATGTCGTCGTCATCATCATCATCATCTCCAGTTCTTCTAGCTATGTCCATGCTTGTTGCTGAGTAAATAGAAAAATTTGGACACTCTTCACCTTCTTCTTCTTCATCTACTGATGAATGCCTTTCTGAACGCTCATCAGCAATAACTCCTAATTCCCTTCGAACAATGGAAGAGGCCTCTGTGAGATGATCCTTCAAAACATCTTGTACAGCTTGTGAGACACTATCAGAAGAAAGTTTCCCATCAGATCCCAATACAGAACTATCTCCATAGGTTGGTGAATGCAAGTAGCTTGCGCTGGAATTAGAGGAGGAATGAGCAATGATACGGGAACTACACGTTGCAGAAAACGCATCAGGAGGAGGAGGAGGAGGAAGGGGAGGAGGTAGGGGAGGAATACTGTTAACAGTTCTAACAGCAGCTTCCTCCTCTTCATCAGTATCATTTGAAGGTTCAGCAGGATCATACTTCTCAGACTCTGGTATTTCTGGTTTAGCAGTAGCTTCTTCTGGATCATATCGATCTGAACTGTCAGGAGGAGATGAAGGTGCAATGTTGTCATCTATCACAAGTTCACTATCACTGCCTGGTTCTTCATCACTCATTGCATCCCCACCCATCCCCATGAGCATTGCTGGAGGTATAGGAGGAGGAGGTAAAGCTTCATAACCCAGTTCCACACTTCTATCACCATCATCAGGTTCTGATCCTCCACCTCCTGGACCTCCACTGCCAGATCCACCCCCGACTTCAATATCACTGTATATATCTATCTCATCTTCCTCTTCATCTGGCCTTGATGAATGATGTTTCTGACTTTCTGAACCACCATCCTCGGCCTGAAACTCCTCCACATTACTTGGAGGTATCTGCTGTATCTGTTGCTGGTGAAACTGTGGTCTAATTATGGGCATCAGTGGCCTTCGAGGATACCTCGGAGACATGCGAAACCTAAGTGGAGTACTTCTGAAGGGTGGGAGAGGTCCACTATTTAAGTAATTCACATATCCAGTTCGGGATCCACGAGAGTCAAAACTCGATGATGGAGGGAAGTGTGAGTAACCACGCCCACTCAGATAGCTATGGTAAGAGGGACTATTACTATACCTATTACTTCCAAACTGTTGAAAACCACCACCAGAAGGTGGCCTCGTACTGCTACTTCCACTGCGACCGGGATACATCGGTGCCTGGGTTACATGTCCAGAAGCAGAAGAACCAGCTTCAGTCACATTCACTGGTACTTCACTGCTGCTAATCTGTGAGAGCTTGTCATCTGTTCTTACAATTAAACCTTCCTCAATTCTATTCACACCACTATCACTTAGAGCACTCTTTTCTGTGTTCCTTCTTAGAGTCCCACCACCTTCATCACTTTTAATATGCAAACTTCCATCACGATTGATAGTGACCACAGACTTCTTGGAATGCCACACTGCTTGACTGTTCAGTATACTGCCAACGAGGTCACATGATGGTTCATCTGACAGTCTGCCACCTGTGTCAGAAAGCAGGTTGCCAGTTGCCGAACGGATGGATGAGACAGAACTGGTCACTGAAGAAAGGATGTGTTTCCTGCTGATGATACTTCTTGACGCATGGGCAGCAGATGTGCGAGGGTGTGCCATAAAAGACACATCTCCACCCATATCACCATTACCCTCATAGTCAGACCTGAAAAATAAACACAGAAAATCAAGCAGAAAATCTCATAATCAAATAAAACAATTCAGTAAAACCCCCATTTAAGGTCTGCCTGGGAAACAAGCATTTTGTACCTTGAATTTTAAAAAAAAAACCTTAAAAAGGAGTTGTACCAAATGAAACAGAAAACGACTTCTTTAGTTATAAAACACTTGTAAAATGTACGATTTTCATGATATGACTGTATGTTAGAACAAATAAAGTACAATTGTGATGAGAAAAAGATTTGACTATGTATATAATGTAATTTTGTTCTTCTCCCACCCCCAAAAAAGTTGGATTAGTATTAGTAATGCTATTAGTGTTGTTGCTGTTGTAGTAGTAGTAGTAGTAGCAGCAGCAACACCAGTTAAATTCACTTCAGACGTATAACATACAGGTTCATAACTTTTGTACACGTTAGTCTAGTTGCACAGTAAACTGCCTCAAGAACAAAAGTTATAATATTAGTCTCAAAATGTAGGATTTTAGGTTTTCACGGCAGTGAGATCGAAGACAGCTGCCTTCTGGGTTATTGCTCCGTACAGTCTGGTAGAAGTTTACCGATGTTTATCATCAGTATCATGAGTATCACCCTGATGATGGAGGCAGCAAGGACCTCTGAAACTTTGGTAAACTTCTACTACACTACAGGGTGCAACAGCCCAGAAGATAGACATCACTAGTCTCACTAGTCTGTTCACATTCCATTACAAAGCTCAGAAGTCAGTGAAAACAACACAATATAAAACTAACGAAGGTATTTCTTTTAACATTACAAATAAAAATGTGGTACTTAGTAATGTTAAGTAGAATAAAAGATGTTACATATTATGCAGGCAAACCATGAGAGTAGGCAAGCAATTTTACCCAGATGAAAAGTAATCAAGTTGGTCTCTCTGACCAAACAAGTGTAACGTGGGGATGCCGGCTCGACTTCGCTGGAAGTCAATCCGAGTTGAAGTAACACGAGGTCGAACATCAGGTATTGTCTGGCCTGGCCTCCGTGGTGGACACACTCCTAGATGTTCGGCTAAGCGTCCTTTTACCGAGTGGGGCACTGCTATCCGAGCAGGTCTTCTTGCTCTGCGAGATATGGCCTGAAGAATAAAGGAATGGTCTGTAACTTCTCAGAAATGCATAATAATGCATAACTAAAATATTACAATCACAAACATTTACAAAACGGAATTCTAAGTGAATTACGAGAGGAATAAGACTTGGTTTCAGTAACCAATAGATATTTACATACAACATAAGCTAAACACACTGGATTCTCCAGTTGTTGCTGTATGTGGTGTTGCCATAAGACCGGCTGTAAATGATATTTCATTTAAAAACTGGCAAACTGTCTAAAACATAATTTGTCGGCTCTATGTTTCAAAGTAATGGTATTTTTATGAAGCAAAGAAGTTCAACAGCAATCACACCCAACATACACTGTAGCCATAAAAAAGAGCAACAAAAATGGGATGTTACATTACACATCCTACAACAACCATTTTACCCGTTCAAATATATATTTATTATTCAAGTCTATACACAAACTTTTAAATTGTTGATGTTAAAATTTAAAATTAATATTAATATTCTGCGCCATTCATCGTTATCGCGATGTTACAATATTGCGCTTTATACTACTACATGTTTCAATGTCATAGCATCATCTTCAAGTTTTTTTCCCCCTTTAAAACTACTTTATATTTATTAATGCAAGCTTTTCATTGATTGTAGATGTAGATTAATGTAGTGGGTGTTCCTTTGATCTTCATATTATTTTGCATATTATGTTAGTTGTTCATTATTCTGTGAAATTATCAACAATATAATTAACATTTGAGTTATTAATATTATTTATATGAAAATGAGTTTGGATATTGTCATATGAAATTCTTTGTAAAAGTAGGAACATATTAATAACTCAAATGTTAATTATATTGTTGATAATTTCACAGAATAATGAACAACTAACATAATATGCAACATAATATGCAAAATAATATGAAGATCAAAGGAACACCCACTACAGTAATCTACATCTACAATCAATGAAAAGCTTGCATTAATAAATATAAAGTAGTTTTAAAGAAAAAAACCCTGAAGATAATACTATGACATTGAAACATGTAGTAGTATAAAGCGCAATATTGTAACATCGAGATAACGATGAATGGCGCAGAATATTAATATTAATTTTAAATTTTAACATCAACAATTTAAAAGTTTGTGTATAGACTTGAATAATAAATATATATTTGAATTTTAAACACAAACATGACGCATCTAAACTATAAATTTTATCCGTTATTTCTTATGGAATTTATTGTGACTGTAGTGTAATGCCCTATTTTAAACAATCTTGATAAACAGACTTGATATTCAGAGAATGAGTTACTACTAACTTTTCTTTTCTTTCGTTTAACTTTTCTTCTTTTCTTCTGCTTCCTTTTTGAAGTTTCATTTAAAGTGCCTTTAGTTGATGAAGTGGTTCTTTTGGACTTCTTGGCTCCTGATGCCTTACGCCTCTTCTTCCTTCTTCTGGTTGTCCCACGCTTTGTTGTTTTCCTATGTTTATGTGCTGGTTTGGTTGTATTTGTCAAGAGCCTTTGCCTTATGCTACCAACACTGGCACTGCTGTCAGCTTCCAAAGAATCAATGCCTGATGATGTTGAGGGCTAGAGAAGAAAAACAAAACAAGGAATAAACTACAATGAAACATCAAAATCTAGGTGTATGGATCTGCCAATAATATAATGTAGTGTAATGAAGTAATATAGAATGGAACTGTCATGCAACCAAATTAAAATATTTATAGATGGTTGCATTTCAATACAATTCAGTTGGACTGTAACTATACAAAAGCCCATGCAGGTTACAGCACACTGATAACCTGCTTGCAACACTCCATCAGTTGTCTTTTAACAGCAGAAGTGAAAAGATGTCTGTCTTATAAGTGCAATAACTGTTCATTGTTGAACACTACCTGACATCTCATTCTTATATTACTTGCTCTTTTTGTTTTCTGATTTAATTTTCTTTTTTCACAAATACACATGTGTCAGAGATGGGTTGCATGATTTTTTGATCATTCTGCATATGCACGAATGAGTAAGTGGTAATTGTGTAAAAAGTGATGACATTACAAAAAAAATTTAGAAATAAATATACTTCAGTGGTTTGGCCATGTGAAGCAAACAATGCTAAACTGGTCAAAATGAACACAATTGAAATAAAAAGGAAAGAGACTGTGTAAAAAGATGATCTTGGTTGTTGCACCATGTAGTATTTTAATTCTGAGCCAATGTTTCAGATAAACATACTGCCTCCATCATCAGGGCCAAAGCACTGCCACACAGCCAAAATATATGGTATGACAACCCAGATAATTACTTCAGCCCTGATGATGGAGGCAGTACTTTCCTCTGAAATGTTGGGATGCAGACAAAATACTGTGTGCCAAGAACATGATAAATGGACAGTTAACAATGGGTGTGCAAAGGAGAGACAAGATGTGGACCGAAATGATCAACTTGAATTATGGGAAAATAGACAATTGGAATAATGAAATAAAGGGTAACATGATTGATTTCTTTATTGATAATGCTCATACTGCAGTTTAGTTATCTGGTATTAGTCTTCTGTCAATGTCATGCGAGTCCTCCGTCTCGTTGGTAAACTACTAGTTTTTAAGTTTTTCAGAGATTACTCTAGAAACTAAAGGGTTTCAAGATATTTCACAAAATATGCCTTTCCTTCATCTTTTCATAATTTTTAAAACTGAAGAACATAAAAAAATTATTCTACTGTGGGTAACAAACACTTTGAAGCATCTGTATATGGAACAGGAAGAACCCAACATCCATTACAGCTACCTCTTAGTAGTAAGAAATAAAAGTCCTGAAGTTCAGCAGACAGAACTAATATTACTTTGCAAGAACAAGAAATTACTGCAGCTATTAGTAAAAAACCAAATCAAAGTCCTAGCTAGTATCTACTACCCCTTTCAATAACAAGACTGGAAAGGTGGACTCTTGGGAGTACAGTGACATTACAAAGACATCCTTCACACCAGAACATGTCCAGTAATGCTATCTAAAGTCACTCTTGCACCACACATAATTCTTGCACTGATCTGAGCACAGGTGTGCCTTTAGTTATCATCGCACTAATGTGAGGCAAGGCACATGTTGCTCCTTAGCCCATTCTTGCATTTATGCAATCCAATGCCACTGTTTGCAACAATTTGTTCCAACAATGGAATTATCATTGTTGGAACATGTTTCTCCCATCATTGCACAACACTGTATTCTAAGAATCAGGTTTTGGCCCCACTGTTGTGCAACAATGACCCCTTGTCTAAAGGTTGCCTAATCCCATAAGAAAAATTTGACAGACAGATATGGATGGGTCCATACGATTTTCTTCACTCATGCTACTGTATGAAGAATCTACTATAAAAATTTGTGATTCCTCGTTGTCGTCAAAAAATGACGTCATCAACAATGTCAACTTATATTTGTTTATACTCGGCATTGTTGTGTTCCACAACAATGTCGAGTAAACAAATAATGCTTCACAACAAAAACTATCAAGCCAGTCGCATGATCACTGCTCCAGAAGCAGCACATTGCATTCTTGAAAATTGACTGACAGTTTGCCTAAAACATCAGAAAAGTGAAAGAAGACATTATCAACTATTTGAAGTACCAACTCCAACAATGTAAACTGATACTCATTCGATATATTACGATTATGAAAACTATTATGAAAACTGATTTTATGATCAATTTTAAGACTAAGATTTGCAAGGGTGGGGCTGGACTTAGAAAGTTGGCTGACCAAAAACAGTTGGCCTCTGAACAGCGACGTAAGGAACTAAAACATCAGACCTACTTAACAAATAAAGAAAAGCGAAGGGAGACTTACATTTATAAATGCAGAAAAACTTATTCAACAAGAACAGAAGAGCAAAAAACAAACAAACAAAGATTTGCAAGGGTGGGGATGGACGTAGAAAGTTGACTGACCAAGAACAGTTGGCCTCTGAACAGCGACGTAAAGAAGTAAAATATCAGATTAGAGAAAGCACTCCGGAAGGAGCGCATTCCTCTAGTACAGGTTGGGTCAACCCAAATAATCTTTCGGGCCACTTTGGAAATGCATCATAACTCCGCGGGCCACATATAAAATTATATATCCCCATATTACATTTAGATACACTATAGACATTTTTTTGGAGTGAAAAATTGAAACATAATGAGTTATTATTATTGTGTTTACTATTATAATTACATGTAAACATAGATAATATAATAATAATGATACTAAGCGTACATTGTAAAAGTGTGATGAATCTCGCGGGCCGGAAAAATGTTCAAGGCGGGCCACATGCGGCCCGCGGGTTGGCTACCCCTGCTCCAGTACTTAAAAATTACAATGCCATTATTCAAAAATATTTCTTGCAAAATCAAACTCTAACACATATTTTTTACCTTATCTCAAAGCTACACAAAAAGTTGTATATTTCAAACACATGTTGAAAGGATACACAAATTATAAAAATAAAATAAAATCAATCAATGACAGGAAAATACAAATTTAATGTGAAGTAAAAGAAAATACACAGACATAAAATGTAAAACCCGAACTGCAGTAAAAGTTACAACATTAATTCATGTTTACTTGTTTTTGCACAAGATGCAATTGCAACACTGAATTACACAAAGATTAGCTTCACTTTACACAAGCTCAAATATGAAGTAATGATGTAAACATATCCTTCACCAGAACCCACAATCAAGAGCACTGCAGCATGCCGTAAAGGTGGTTCCCTTCCTTAGTCCATATCAGTTACTACAATAAAATTTTGTGTCCGAGCATGAAAATGAGATCCTGAGTACATGTTCAATAGAACACCTTCTTTAATCCTTCAAAGCCCAGTGGTAACTATATGTACCACCTGGTTTAACTACCACTAACTCTGCATCTTGCCCAGAAGGCATATTTATGGGTTTCATATGATTCTCAGAACACACAAATTTTCTTAAACAGCATCTTTGTAATGTGTTGTTTCTTTAGAGGCAGGAACCAAATCTTTAAAAATTATTCTGATAAGCTTCAAAGGTTTAAATCCGCAATTAAATGGCCCATTCTCACTGCTATTTAGAAGTACAGAAAGAACATTCTGGAAGTATACTTTCAACCAGTCAATATCAATAGCAGAAAGAGTGATATTCTATCAAATTTCAGCTGGGGAAAAATGTATCAGGTATTCTTTTCATGCACTGTCTGCTTTTGTTAAATTGTAATTTGTGTTCTATCAAAAATATTTCTTCCTTATCACAGTCAATACATTAAAATTTGAAGTGACTTTCTTTGGCAGTGGTCTCATCCAGTTTACAATGATAACATTACATTCTGTACATTCACGTTGCAGTGTGTTTGATGACTTCGTGAAGCAAAGAATGTTTCTTAGATAAATGTCATATTTTGTAAAACCATCTTCTTGTACCGTCTTTAATTTTTCATCCCCTATTGCAAACTTGCAAATACCTCCGAAGTAAAACCAATACTGGAAGATCAACTCTAGAATTAGTATTAAACATCACCTTATATGGCATTTGGTTTAAACCACAATCCAAGGCCCAAGTTTTCATAAAATAAATAAAAGGTATACCAGCCCACACTGTACTATTCAATCAGCCAGCATACTTCCACATTTTGGTTTGCTGTTTTAACAAGGTCTTGGTTTTGGATTTCATAAACTATGTACATTTTCCCTGTAGTTACTGCAGTCCTATGAATACCAACTTGTCAAACTCCATGCCAGTGCCAGTAGGTAAAATTCATGGAACAACAAAAGTTACATATATAGCGCTCCTCAATGATCATGTTTCATCTCCAGAATGAATTTAGTCAAATGGTCTCAATAAACTATAATGAACGTATTCTCTACTGGCTTCAGTCAACATGTCAATCAGATCTACGAGGCAGTGACAAGCACTGTATAGTCAGGGCTACTTACAGCACCATTAAATCGACAACATACGAGGGGCGTATACAAATGATTTAGAATAACCTGAATTATGTGATCCATGATGGTGGTGGCTCCCAGTTTACACTTTGGCCCATTTCACATATTCTCCCTGGAGGTTGATTCACTGTTGCCATCTCTCTGGCAATTTCCGTATTGCCTCACGAAACCATTGTTCGGGGGTGTCTTGTACCCACTCCCTGACAGCATCATGTAAGGCATCACTATCGGGGAATTGAACATTGTTGCACGTGCAGTCACTGGAGTTCACTGTGCTCCCACACCCGCCCTATTCCCCCAACCTGGCACCAAGTGACTATGCCCTCTTACGTGAGATGAAGAATCCCCTGCATGGTCACCGATTTCCCGATAGTGACACCTTACATGATGCTGTCAGGGAGTGGGTACGACACCCCCCAAAACAATGGTTTCATGAGGCAATACAGAAATTGCCAGAGAGATGGCAATGGTGCATCGACCTCCAGGGAGAATATGTGGAACGGGCCGAAGTGTAAACTGGGAGCCACCACCATCAAGGATCACATAATTCAGGTTAGTCTAAATCATTTGTATATGCCCCTCATATAAATAACATATGACAATGATTACTTAACTCTGTATGCAAAATGGACTTAGAACTCAATATCTTCTTTGCCTTATTAGTACCGAAAATCTTGCATACTGAAGGGAAATGAGATGCTTCAATGGCATCATATATCTCATCTATAGATAGCAAACAGTACAGAATTTTGAGTAAAGTCTTTGCAATAATTTTCTGCACCACCTCAAATATATCAAACTGTTCAACCTTTCCACACTGCAGTGTTGTTTAAAGAACAGCAGCTCTGGTATCTTCAATCTCCTGTAAAATTTTGTGTTTTCTCATATTAGTAGTTATTAGCAGTGATGGTATGATATTTTATTCACTTCAGTATACAGCAGCAGCTCTTTAAAAATCACTCTTTCCAGTAAACTTTGTTCCTATCAGCAACTGAAAATACATTTTGAATAAAATATTTCATGCACTTCACATGTACCGAGACAACTACAAACAATCTGCATGTAAGCCAACATTCACAATGAATGAATGAATGAATGAATGTATGATGCAACGGCTGTCTAGTGCTACCAGGATGCAATTGTTTTAGAATCACTGAAGTGTTTAAACTAAAAAAGATGTGGTATAAACTAAAAAGTGCAGTAAATACTTGGTTTTTCCACTTAATTTGGTATTTTACAAACAGCTGCAGCAATTTCTAGTTCTTATTAAGAAAATATAGTTCTATCTATAGTATTTTGGAATGTTTAGTTTCTACATGTAAGAACTGGTAGTACAAACTAGTTTTTAGAGAGAAGAGTAGTAAATACCAGTCTTCCAACTTTGAATACAGCTGTTTCTAAATGTTAATATATGTTTGAAAAAGGCTTAATTTATATAATTTCTTAGATATTTTAAAAATGGATGATGCATAATGCATGTTCTTAGTGCAAACTTCAGCCAGAAAAAAGAGTACATACTTGTGTTTGATCTATCTGTTGCCTCCCCTCACTCTGTTGTCTTTGTCGAGTTATCATTGTAGCTCTTACACGCTCACTTTGCCTTGTTCGGGGCAGCAAACGTGATACACGTGGACGAAGTGGTGGCAGTCCCCAAACTGGTGCATCCTCCAGAAGGGCTGTTAATTCACCATCCTGAATGTCAACCTGGGTAAGAGAAGCATGATTCTTTCCCAGTACTTACAGTCCACACAAAAACCATATATTATAAACTACTTCCGAAGTCTGAAATTAAAAGGAAAAAAACATGCAAACAACTTTTGCAACCACAAATTAAAACCAGCTTCACTAGCTCTTGAAATATATATATGAAATCAAAACTACTACTCCTTCAATTGCATTCTCTATGAAACAAAATTCTGTCCATTACACCACTTCTTAAACTTTGAATAATCTGATGTCTGTTGTCACCTTTTCTTCATCAGGTGTATAATTTAACATATAACATTGTCCTCTGCAGTACAAAAAATGACTGAATTTATATTAAACTGCACATTTTTAAGAAGTGGCTGGTTCACACTACATAAAACAAGAACTGCAGAGGTTACATTGGTGGTTGAGTTGCTACAGTGATCTAGAAATGACTGGACAGGAAGCAGATGTCTTTCATGGCATTCTGGTAGAGCCATGGCAAATCACCTCAGTATAAACAGACGCAGTAAAGAGCCTCGGGCAAGGCATCATCAATTGTGTTGACAACCAATTTGGTTACCTACTACAGTGAAACCTCTATCCATCGTTCCCCAAACCATCATTATCCTGGATGCATCGTCTGTTTTGTTCGGTCCCTGATACGTCCCATATAAAATAATGTTACATTTTCTCGGTTCTATTGTTCCTCGAACTGTCGTTTTATCGCATCAATCGTTCAAAAATCTCAGTCCTGGCCCACAATTGTCCTGCACTGATCGTTTCTGAGAAATTATAACAAAATTTACGCAATGTTTTTAGAATTTAAAATGATCGTTTGAGAGATAAATTAATATCGAAAGATGCGCAGCGAGCTTGCCACATGCACGGCTGACACCATCGATGAGTCGTGTGAAGCTGTGCCGAGTTTTACCGAAGCACATGCCGCATTGGTGAAAAAGTTAATTCGTTCTTTTATGCGCACGATATTTTTAAAGGTGATGAGGAAAACGTTTTGAACATGGAAAGGACTCTGTTTCGCCTAAAACGTAAAGTTATCCATTAAAGACTTTTTTGACAAAAAGAAGTAAATTTGAAACAGGTTTTATGTGTATTATTTTGTGTATGCAAAAGAAAAAATGCACTATCTTATTGTTTTCTCATTTTTAATGCTTTCCCACAACTGTCATTTTCCCGTATTCGTCGCTTTTATCTCTCTCCCCCGTCAAAAATGATGCACCGAGGTTTCACTGTGTTGTAAACCACAAAATTCCTCCTTCTGCAACGCTCACACATATAAAAAGCATAGCAAGAGATTAAAATGTTCGATATGAGTTTCATCTTGTTTCACTAGTTTTTAAAGGAAAATACAACAGTACAAAATGAAAAACCGCACCTGTAAATATGCAATATAAGAATATTACATAATTTACCTTACTTTTCAAATAACCAAAGATTATGTCAAATCTTAAAACAAGCTACGAGGGCAATTCAAAAATTAACCTCCGATCGAGTAGGAAAGAAAAACAAAATACAGTGAAAAAAAATTATTATATACAAAAGTTACAAACATACATACATTACTTCTCAACATAGTCGCCACCCACATTCAGACACTTGTCGTATTGTGACACCAGCTTATCTATTCCCTCTTCGAAGAACGGTACAGCCAAGGTGCCCAGCCAGTTGTTGACTCCATCCATGAGTTCCTCATTACTTTCAAAGTGCTGAGTAGCCAGCCAGACCTTCATTTTTAGGAAAAGATGGTAATCACTCGGCGCCAAGTCAGGGCTGTAAGGGGGATGGTCGAAAATCTCCCACTTGAACTGGTCGAGTAGAGTCTTTGTGCGAGCGGCGGTGTGAGGCCGCGCATTGTCGTGCAGAAGAACAGTCCCCTTCGTGAGCATCCCACGTCGTTTATTCTGGATTGATCTCCTAAGCTTTATCAACGTTTCACAATAAACCTGTGATGTTATTGTCGTCCCTGGTTCCATGAATTCTGTAAACAAAATTCCTTTGCGGTCCCAAAATACTGTAGCCATCATTTTTTTGTTCAAAAATGTTTGTTTGAATTTTTTGGGCTTGTTCGGTGATTGAGTGTGCATCCATTGTTTCGACTGCTCTTTAGTCTCCACATTCGTGAAGCTTACCCATGTCTCGTCCCCAGTCACAATTCTGTCAAGAAATTCGTTTCCCTTTTCTTTGTAGCGCTCAAGAAAACTTAATGCCGTGCCCATTCTTTTCGTTTTGTGGATGTCAGTAAGTTGTTTTGGTATCCATCGTGCGCAGTACTTACGAAAACCCAATCTGTCTGTGACAATTCCATAAAGAGTCGACCTTGAAATTTGGGGAAAATCATCACTGAGTTCAGAAATCGTGAAACGGCGTGTGTCACGAACGACTCGTTCGATTTTGTGAACAAGTTCATCACTCACAATTGAATGTCTCCCTTTTCCTCCCTCGTCGTGCACATCCGTTCGCCCTTCTTTGAATTTCCTGCACCATTCTCTCACAGAACCGTCACTCATTACATTTTCGCCGTAAACTCGACACAGCCGACGATGGATCTCAGCGGCAAAATTTCCTTCTGCTTGCAGAAAACGAATGACACTATGTACCTCACAACTGGCGGGAGCAGCAACTATAGCCTCCATCTTACACCACGCACTACTCAGGCAGTATTGAACAAATTGGCGGCCAAATTGATGTGCAACGAGGTGAAGGTTTGCTGATGTCGACTGCGCATGCACTATGTTGCTATGGCAACTGGTTTGTTTTTCGCGCCCGACCGGAGGTTAATTTTTGAATTGCCCTCGTATTAACTTCTTAAAGCCTTACTTAACAAATTAAAATGAAGGAAGAAACTAAAATAAATAACAGTTCTTGAACATACAGGAACTGTAAGAGCCATTACCTCCTCTGCGAGATTGACCGAGTTAGACAAGACACAATCAGGGCAGAACCATTCCTCTAGAGGCACGGTATCCATTGGAGGATCCAGACATTCCAGATGATAACCAAGGTCACATCCATCACAAAGCAGCATGCGGTCTTCACGATCACATTCACCACACACCTGCACAAAGCAAACAAAAAATTATCTGAAATGATTAACTTTCTCCATTTGAAGTGAAACACACACATGAACCATAAAATTCTTCTTTCATGTTCTTCTGAAAGATAATGGCTCCTACCAATGAAAACATTAAATATAAGAAATTTTGCATTGAGAATTAAGCTGGGACAACAGGAATTTTGGAAAAAATATATTAATATATGAAAATTATTGCGCTATAGTAATAAATTCAGCATGCTGGTATACAGTGAAACCTCTATCCATCGTTCCCCGAACTATCGTTTTCCCGGATGCATCGTCCGTTTTGTTCGGTCCCGGATACATCCCATATAAAATAATGTTACATTTTCCCGCTTCTATCGTTCCTCGAACTATCATTTTATCGCATCGATCGTTCAAAAATTTTAGTTCCGGCCCACAATTTTCCCGCAATGATCGTTTCTGAGAAATTATAACGAAATTTACGCGATGTTTTTAGAATTTAAAATGCTGGGATTTGAGATAAATTAATACCGAAAGACGCACAATGTTTTTGGAATACACAGTAGCGGTAACCTGTTATGTCGCCCAACCAGCACAGATTCTTTTGGAATGAGGAGTCAGCGGTGCAGGGGTGATAGTTGGAGTGAATGGCGGTGCTCATTGTCAGAAATTTTATGAGTTTAATTAGGGTGCACTGATATTTCGTTCCAGCGATGCCAGATGGCATGTGCAGTGTGAATTTCTTCACACATGCATTATTATAAGTACAAAGGAAAGGCGGGCGACACTTTTCATTCTTCTGGTTCATTTCGTTTCCAGTGGTTCAGGGTCTTCTATAGCTACGTTTCGTTGAGTTTGGCAGTAATAGTATTTCCATTCTTCCTGTTATTGTCCGCGAAGGGGGTGGGAGTGGTGAGGAAGAGGAAGACGACGAATGCGAGCCCGAAGCTGTGCCGAGTTTTGCCGAAGCATTGGCAACAGTGAAGTCGTTCTATTATGTGCATAATATTAGTGAACGTGACGAGGAAAACATTTTGAACGTGGGAAGGGCTCTGTTTGGCCCAAAACGTAAAGTTTTGACAAACCAGTTGTCCATTAAAGACTTTTTTGGTAAAAAGAAGTAACTTTGAAAGAGAAAAATTAATTTTTTTTAAAAATTTTAATGCTTTCCCGCAACTATCGTTTACCCGTATTCATCGTTTTTATTTCCCACCCCCGCCGAAAACGATGCATCGAGGTTTCACTATAATTTGCTCTCTCTACCAGATTTTGTTCAGATCTCAAGTTCTTGTCCTTACACATCTAGTGTCTTACTGAATGATATTTTGTGAAATTCTCTTTTCTATGTAGAGAATCTGCTCTCCTAGCCACCAAAATGATCAGAAATGTTGAACATTAACCTTTTTATAAACTTTGTTTCATTTCTGTTCAACTTAGTAAACATTTTTTGCCATTATGCCTAACACAACTACCTCTTATAAAGCCTGTGCAACTGGTACCTAGGAAGATACAAATGAACTACATGTTTTAAATCATTCAGTGACACAAAGAAGCTGTTCCTTGTGTTCCTGCTGATTCGTGTGGAAGTAAATTCCACCTACAATTTTGGAACAGTTTTGAAACTTCTATTGTGACAGCTACATGTTAAATACTAACTTCACAGTATGTTGGGTCCTCCTGAACTTCATCTTCACTCTGTTGTCTTGGTGGTTCAACGGGAATCCTTCTAACAACTTTTCCCTCCAGAGAGCGTCGAACAAGGATTAAGGTAAACACCTGTCGATCTACTGGGCAAGTATTGACATTCTGAAAGAAAAACAATATGAATAATTAAAATTAAGATAAAAAGAATACTATAATAACACGGAAGTACATACATACAAGCAACATGATAATCAAGCCAGCTACAGAGTTAGAAACAAAGCCTTTAATACAAAATGGCAGAGGGCTACTTGTTGAAAGAAATTTTACAAAGCAAGAATTTTTATGTAAATTTAGATATTCAAAGATCTGACACAGTTAAGAACATCCAAATTTTAGATGGCAGGATAGTTGGTAATGTGTCATCACAAAACCTGCTTGGGTAAACTGAGGAATACCATGATACATTATCAGCCAGGATAACTACTACCCAGATGAAACTAGCTTCCGGTTCATCCATTCCATCATCAATACTACTTGCTGTTGAGGTGTTTTAAAATTGGATCAATTTTGTATCACTTTACATGAATTCCAAATATGCGTACTTGAAAAATACTGTCACACTTACAAACCATTTCAACAACATTTCTGCTTCATGAGCCAAACCCACCTTTTACATTTCTGCAATTCATAGTCTTTTCTCAAAATAAATTAATCAACAGACAGAATTTTTTTTATTTTGCTCTAGTAAGTGCTACTTAAGAAACAAATCAAACAACTTGCAGTTTTCACACTAATGTAACGTAAGTTTACATAGTTTTCTTCTTGACTGATGTAACATGCTATCTTTTAGTTGTACACTGCTTAGGAGAAACATGCTGCCTCCATCTTAAAATCTGAGGTCAAAAAGGGTTCAGAAGTTAACATTGGGTTAGGTGATGCTTAAGGCCAACAACACTGGCTATTAAAGCCATAGGAGGGGGAGATAAAGCTTACATAAACAAATAGAGCAAAAAACAGGAAAGTATTCCTTTCACGCTATATGACAGGGAAGTAAAATCTTATCTGACTAAAATCTCTGGTATTTTATTCTCTCTGAAGTTTCATTTCCTCCACTTCAAGAACGATCCTATCAACTTCTTACTTGTTTCTATTTCACCAAAAAAATTATCATCACTAAAGTGTAACATAGTTACTTACCCTTGACCACTCTTGCAGACAGTCTGCACAGAAACTATGGTCACAAGCCTCAGGAGTCCCAACCTCTTGCGTAGTAAAATTACGTAAGCAAATAGGGCACTTTTCTGATTGCCCATCACTACTATCTGACAGGTAAGCAGCAGAAGGAACTGCTTTAGATGATGATGCCCCACCATCACAAGCCTGAAAAAATATTAAACTAAATAACAAAGTCATTACTCAAAACCATAACAGAGTCACAAAATTAAAATAGCATATGAAGTTCCCAATTAATATACTGCATGGGAATTTGCTACACTGAGACACATAGCCATTCGTGCACTGGAGAGAAATGGAAACAATTTCCTGAAAATTTCAATTCTGTCATCACACATATTAAATTGTCATCAAAAGAATATTCAAACTGAGATTCTATTGCAAAATAAAAAAGTCACATGAGTAGCTCTGGCAAGCACAGTGCATGTTCAGATACTTGGAGAAGGGGCAGAGCACACTGTCACAACACAAAATTCACTTGGCTGGAAATAAGATTTGGTATTTTTATAAGTATGTGGCCATAAAAATTCTAGAACATGGAGGCAGACTGTGTGACTGTCCTTCACGAAGGAACAAATCTGCAAGGTGATAATAATTCCTTTTATATTATAAGAATATATGAGAACAAATTTTACTTTCAACTTTGATTTTCTTAGACCTTTCAATTAGAGAGACAGGTGCACTGTTTCTGGGCCAGATTAGAGGAGCCGCATCTTACATTCGTTTCAAATTTCTTCCAAGTTAAGATTTTTCCAAAATCAGCAACAATTTGTCACAGCTTTTTTCAAATGCCAAGATTCTTTAACAAACAACCTAAACAATGCTACAACAAAGTACTTACTGCTAATGCAAAATATGGGCACAAGTACAAATACTCTTGATCATTCACTACTGAAGCATAAAAGCAGCACAAATGAGTAAAAAATCATGGATGCCTAAGAAATGCCATATACTGCAAAGATCAGTCCCCTTCTTCTAATAGATCACCTTCATTTGCAAGAGTTTAGAGAAGAATGACCTAGTACCATCATTTCAAGATTAAAATAACCTCATGATGGCTGTCTTTTAAGTTGTAGCAGTGTGCAGTCTCGCAGAACTCCATCACACTACAACCCAGAAGACAACATGTGAACCTCAAACCCTAAAATAACCTGATCTATGACTTCGATTAAAACTGTGGAAGGATGATAGCGATAAGAACAACCATTCTGCAAAAAATGAGAGTATCATACTGAAGCACAATGAGTAGGATAAGAAAGGAAATTATTAGTAACACTGGTTTTAGCAGGCCTTTATTATGAAAAACCTAAGCAATGCAATACATATGAGAAGATAGAGATTAACTTCTGTTACTCATGTAGCAGGAAAGCGAGGACTGGGAAGAAGACGGACACAGCTAACTGACGATCTTAAACAAGGAAAGAAGATGAAGTTCCAGGAGTTAAAACGAGAAGCTGAGAATAGGGAAAACTGGCTAACTCTTTTTGAGCAGAACAAGGGACCTGTCGTCAGACAGAACACTAAATAATAATAATACTCATGCAGCAGTAACAACTCTTTTCATTTATGTTCCCTTTCATGAATATACAGTGAAACCTCGATGCATCGTTTTCGGCGGGGGTGGGAAATAAAAACGATGAATGCGGGTAAACGATAGATGCGGGAAAGCATTAAAAATTTTAAAAAAACAATGTTTCTCTTTCAAAGTTACTTCTTTTTACCAAAAAAGTCTTTAATGGTCAACTGGTTTGTCGAAACGTTACGTTTTAGACCAAACAGAGCACTTTCCACGTTCAAAATGTTTTCCTCGTCACGTTCACTAATATTATGCGCATAAAAGAACGACTTCACTTTTGCCAATTCAGCACGTGCTTCGGCAAAACTCGGCAAAGCTTCGGGCTCGCATTCGTCGTCTTCCTCTTCCTCACCACTCCCACCCTCTTCGCGAACAATAACAGGAAGAATGGAAATACTATTACTGCCGAACTCAACGAAACGTAGCTGTAGAAGATCCTGAACCGCTGGAAACGAGATGAACCAGAAGAATGAAAAGTGCCGCCAGCCTTTCCTTTGTACTTGTAATAAAAGCATTTGTGAAGAAATTCACACTGCACATGCCATCTGGCATCGCTGGAACGAAATATCAGTGCACCCTAATTAAAATCGTAAAATTTCTGACAATGAACACCGCCATTCACTCCAACTATCACCCCTGCACCGCTGACCCTCATTCCAAAAGAATGTGCTGGTTGGGCGACATAACAGGTTACCGCTACTGTGTATTCCAAAAACATTATGCGTCTTTCGGTATTAATTTATCTCTAAACCCAGCATTTTAAATTCTCAGAAACGATCATTGCAGGAAAATTGTGGGCCGGGACTAAGATTTTTGAACGATCGATGCGATAAAACGATAGTTCGAGGAACGATAGAAGCGGGAAAATGTAACATTATTTTATATGGGATGTATTCGGGACCGAACAAAACGGACGATGCATCCGGGAAAACGATAGTTCCGGGAACGACGGATAGAGGTTTCACTGTATTCTGAAAGTTTATGACTGATACCTTGGATTCATTTGCACTGACTGTGGGAGCAGCACAAGGCTCCAGAGAGGATGAACCAGTTTCCCCTGACTTATCCTCTATCTCTTCTAAACTCTCCCAATCAGAACAGCTGCTGCTTGCACTCTCCTCTGAGTCTGTGCTGGAATACTCCTCAGATGCTAAAATTCAGAACACATCATCAGAAACTGTATAACATATTTTGTATCTATAAGGGTTCAAATCACATAGCCTGCCAAACAGCAGACAATGAGTGCATAAACTTCTAGGCACACTTCACGACATTTGAGGTGTCAGAAGATCTATTTGCAAACGATGAGGAAGAAATGCACTCTAGGAAAATTGGCATGTAGTATGCTGTTCCTCAGACTCAAATTATAGGGCATACTGTCCTTGACTGACCATTAATACAGAGATTTACCTCACAATTTTCAATGCATATGCTAACCAGCTGATCGGTAAGGACCTAACTATGGATTACTTCTAGTAGAATAGGATTAACATCACACATTGAAAGCAAAATGAAGGATATTGAAAACCTCTTTCAAGTGGATTATATCAAGACCTCTGACCAATAAGGTACACTGGTATGCTGATAAGACATTATACACAGTCCATAAAGGTTGACAAAGAATGACAGTCACATTTTACAATTTGAAGCAAATGAGGTAACTTGGCTTTGAATTTCTAACAATAAACACAATGTACAAGCAGACATACTAACAGTATGACAATCCCACTCTAAATATTTCCCATTAATTACAGGAACAGCTGCAGCAATAGTTCAGCAACCAATAATAACCAACCATTTTCTTCTTCCTCTTCATCACCAGAACCATCTTCTCCATCGACTTCATCCCACTGTGACCCTTCCAATTCATCACAGCTGCCATCTTCATCACTCACAACTCGCTGCAGAAATAAATATAAGCAGATACACATTTGTTTCAGGAAGTTACACGTGATGAAACTGACACTATGAAACAGAGTTAATACATAATTCACACAGTAACAATAAATGTAACTGGTAAATTTTATTTCTCTCTAATCTTTTTCTTGTGGAGACAATTACCATTGCATCTTGCATGTGACATACTCCAATGCTTTCTGATGGACAGTGAAATGAAAAGGTACAATGGAATGAGCAATACTACAAATCCTGCTTCTTTGCTAGTCATATTGTGAGGGGCATTAGTAACAAAATACTTTAGAAACAACTATTTGATAATCTGAGAACATGTGCATGGCAGCACTACAAATATCACAGCAAGCTGCCTCATTTAACACAAGCAATTTGAAGAATTCTTCACAAATCAAACTACAATAACTACATGGACTGAAGATGTGATGTATATCCACTCACTGGGACAAAAGAAAAATATATATATAAATTGAAATAATTTTGTGTTGATCAGACATTTTTCATTCTTTTTGATTACTTTGCCCCTAATTTTGTAGCTAGGCAGCTCTTTGATATGTTGCAAAATCTTATCCTTATCTGAAAATTTCATTAAATTTCAGCACACATTTGCAAAATTTGTTTTTAAAATTCACCATCACTAAATGGTTTTATATGTCTAGCATCATATTTCGTGACCTCGAAACTATTATATTAGAACTAGAGAAGTTTGTGAGTGAATTGGTTTTATTGATGCCTATTATATAAACATGTTTTGCACTTCCTCACACTTAGGCAAAAATCTTTGTTCTGAGTTTTTTGATACCATTTAACAGACTAAATTCTATAATTCTATAATGCTTTTCTATTTGTCAGTCACATAATATTTTTCTTGCACCATCCTTAAAAACCCCTACAATTTCCATCTCTCATTTCCTGCCTTTGTACTTTATAAAACATTTGTAGAACTCTGAAATAAGCACGCAAAAATTCATCCATAAAAGAAATGCAACATTCTTTTGTAAAATATGGAAGATAATACATTACTGTAACATGCATGACTGGAATCACAGACACACAGGTAGCCTATGACAAAAACAAACAAAAAGATGGAATTGTTCCATACTGTGAGTTTGTGGTGCAGCTATGTAATTGCTGTTGTCAATGATGGATTGTATACATTTGTGCAGTACCACACATATGGACATAAATTTCATTCTCGCCCACATGAATGTACCTATGAATTAACATCTGGTTTGCTCATTTGCTACTATTTCCTTATCAAAATACTTCTTTGAAACAGAATTCTGCACACAAAGTAATACCACTTGTGGCACATGTGCCAATGGCCAATTGCAATCAATCACTGATTACAGTGAAACCTTGATGCATCGTTTTTGGCAGGGGTGGGAAATAAAAACGATGAATACGGGAAAACAATAGTTGCGGGAAAGCATTAAGAATTTTTAAAAAAACGGAATGTTTCTCTTTCAAAGTTACTTCTTTTTACCAAAAAAGTCTTTAATGGACAACTGGATTGTCGAAACTTTATGTTTTAGGCCAAACAGAGCCCTTTCCACGTTCAAAATGTTTTCCTTGTCACGTTCACTAATATTATGCGCATAAAAGAACGACTTCACTTTTGCCAATTCAGCACGTGCTTCGGCAAAACTCGGCACAGCTTCGGGCTCGCATTCGTCGTCTTCCTCTTCATCACCACTCCCACCCCCTTCGCGAACAATAACAGGAAGAATGGAAATACTATTACTGCCAAACTCAACAAAACGTAACTGTAGAAGACACTGAACCACTGGAAACAAGATGAACCAGAAGAATGAATAGTGTCGCCCGCCTTTCCTTTGTACTTATAATAAAAGCATCTGTGAAGAAATTAACACTGCACATGCCATCTGGCATCGCTGGAACGAAATATCAGTGCACCCTAATTAAACTCATAAAATTTCTGACAATGAGCACCGCCATTCACTCCAACTATCACCCCTGCACCGCTGACTCCTCATTCCAAAAGAATCTGTGCTGGTTGGGCGACATAACAGGTTACCGCTACTGTGTATTCCAAAAACATTGTGCGTCTTTCGGTATTAATTTATTTCAAAACCCAGCATTTTAAATTCTAAAAACATTGCGTAAATTTCGTTATAATTTCTCAAAAACGATCATTGCGGGAAAACTGTGGGCCAGGACTAAGATTTTTGAACGACTGATGCGATAAAACGATAGTTCGAGGAACAATAAAAGCGGGAAAATGTAACATTATTTTATGTGGGATGTATCCGGGACCGAACAAAACGGACGATGCATCCGGGAAAACGATAGTTCGGGGAACGATGGATAGAGGTTTCACTGTATCTTAATTCTCATTATAACTGTAATCTTTTGCGTGTTTGAAACAATTAGATAAAACATTATTCCCTTCACTTCTGTCTTGCATCATATGAATGTTACAATGTACTACATGTCACTGTCAGTTCAACCAACACAAAGTAAAAAAACCAAAAAAATAAACAAAAAAATTTACTGGGATAGCAGCCTTAAGGACTAAACTCTACACCATCTATATATAAATCTTTGACTGTTGCACTATAATGACGCTTAAGAATAAAATTTGTGACATACGTTTGAACAGATACTAAACAACGCTCCATACTTACAGGTACTCGCACTCTTAAAGCAGGTTTTTCCACAGGGCTATCACTGTCACTACTGCTGCTTTCAGGATCACTGGCAACTCTCTGAAACATGTTACAAAAACTTTAGTTCATTTAAATACTAATACAAAATAATTCTAATATTCTCTTGGGGTATTCTGAAATCAATTACATGGACATGCTAATGAACCTACATCATTTGAAACTGGTACACACTAAATATATCCTGAATTTCTGCATGTGGGTGTTCAACTTCACCTTGGAGTAATAATTAAGCTTGTGATGTACAACAGAATCACCACAGAACATTGAAAAAATTGTACTTATGGGGACTAAGCATAAAAAATTAAATCCGTGGCGTAACAGCTCCAGAGAGCCAAAGCCGACTAGCTTGACTGCTGGCCTCAAGTTCACATGCCTAAGCAGAGGTGAACGATCATCCAACCAGATATAGGGTGACGTGTGGTCAGCACGACGAACCCCCAGCCATTGCTAGCTTTCCTGACCAGATTACGCTACTTATTGTAGCTCTCCAATTTCCTCACGATGCTGGGTTGGCACCGGTCCCATACACTGGTCGAAACCTCATGAGAAAATTTCTTCTCCGCCGAGACTCGAACCAGCGCGAATTCCGTATCACCGGTCCAAAGCATGATGCCTCAGACCGCGCAGCTACAGTGCGGGACGGGGACTAAACATAAGCGTTTAAATAAAAAAGCAAGCACTGTACCTATACACTACAGTGGGCTGAGACATATATTTTCTGTTATTAAACACAAGTTCAGCAATGTAAGTGTCTTAACACCTTGTTCTTCAAGATCTTCAATATTTTCTTATTCTTTTGAGGTGAAAGGCAAAGTTTCACACTTACACAAAACAAAATATAAAATTACACACTGCATTTCAATATTTACATGTTTAAATTAGAGACTGGAAAACAAAAATGTTCCATACTGAAGCACACAACAGACAGCTTAAAAATATCACTTACTGGAACTCCCCTACGCTTTCGGTGTTGTTCAAAAGGACTATCAGTACTACTGCCAGAGTCTTCTATTCGAGAACGTCTCTTCCCCCTTCGCACTGCATGACTGAAGACATCATAATCACTCTCCTCACTCATTGTTTAATCTGTAAGAAAACAATCGTATGTGTATCTTAGTGACTATAAGGATGTAAGATATAATAAATAACATATTTCCTTCTTACTAGACAACAGTTTCTCAACCTTTTCCAGGCATAAACCCACAGTTACCCTCATTCATACAGCTTCACAGCAATTTATTAAAAATCCTAGTAACTTACTACTGCAAACAGATTCACACATTATACAACTTTCTCCAAAATAAGCTAATAGTAAGATATCTTACACTGCCTTTGCTTCATTAATCTCTCCATACCAGGTTTAATTTCAGCTGCTAAACCTGCATTCATATGACCAAATAGTATTTGGTAAAACATGTCCTAGTTCTTAATCTGGTATTTTTCACTATGCCAAACAGCTGCACTCAGCAAAAGGAACTGCCAAACACTGATGACATCAACAAAGCATGTTTCCTGATATCAGATAATTGTTTTCATCACACAAGTAACACAATATTTTAAAAGATGTATGCATGTTGCAAGTTGAGAACAGCTGTACTAGACAGAACATTTCCAAAACATTTGTCACATACCAAAGAAACAAACCATACTTCAGTACTAAACCTTCTGCCAGATAAGCAAAATATATTTCTTTAATATTCATATTCTTCTGAAATAGTTCAGAAGATGAAATTCTCCACACACTTCTCTTAGCACTATAAAACTAACACTGTAAGTTCATTTCTTTTCTATAATAAGAGGGTGTTACTCTTTTTACTATTTTACCATTTAGCAAATCCAAATTTACAAAACAAAAAGTTGACAGTGGAACCACGGTTCCGGAGAATCTGACGTAAATACGTCTCTGTAATGTAATGAAATGAAATGTAATGTAATAAATCTTATATAAGATAAGTACTTGTGATATTCTAAAACGTTTTTACCAGCACAAAATTATCTAGTCTACGACGCACTTCTTCTACAAGTGATTCACAGCTCAGCTCTTTCCGCAATAACGAAAGACTGTTGACAGTAATGTAACACAGCAATGCCAAGTAAACAGATGATGTTTCCTAGGTAACATAACAATGCACGCAAGCTGACCATTGTTGTCGGTCCATATTTACACATTGATGATATGGATCTTACACATTTTCGTTCCACATTTTCCTTTCACTTTTTTGCAGACCCTTCCGTATAGACGTATTTACGTCAAAAATTAATTGACTCAGGGCAGAAACCCATGCCACTTCTCTAAAATTCCTTATTTTCTGCACATTAACTCATGTCTTTTATAAGCGTACTGAGTTTTGATTCTTAATTCCACCTGTAATTGTCTTCAAAATATAAAATTGACAGTGGAACCACGGTTCCGGAGAATTTGACGTAAATACGTCACTCTATTTAATTTATATTTACGTCTCTGTAATGTAATGTAAAGTAATGAAATGTAATGTAATGAAATGTAATGTAAAGTAGTGAAATGTATATTTTATTTATTTAGTGTTCTGTCTGACGACAGGTCCATATGAACAGGATCCTTCCATCCTTTTCTCGGATTGGGACCTGTTCATATACGTTCTTGGCAGATGATCCAGAAGTGGTTTGCCATTGCCTTCTTCTGTGTGTGAATGGAGTAATTGTTGGGATGCCACGGAGAAACCGGGGAAGCCCCCGGAGGAAACCTCCGTGTTGCCTAGACCACGGCCTTGCCCAACACAAGTTATAAATTCGGGCACCACCGGGAATCGAACCTGGGACCCCAGGATTACAAGGCCAGTAAAGATTACAAGCAGAACTGTTACATGTTTAATTTCTATATAAGTAAAATCTGTTAAATTATTTTGAACATTATCTGCACTGTCTGAAGTCCACTATATATGCAGAACATCAATCTTCTAAGTATTCCTGTAATATTCAATAATAGCATAGGAATTATATTGTTCCCAACCAAAATTACACTCAGTGACAAATATTTGGATACATTACATTTATCATAATGGAGTGTTCAGCCTGGGAAATAATACATTCAGTGAGGTTGTGTGTATATGTATACAGAGAAATTCATCCCTTGATTTTGATCAGTTACTGCCTGCACAGAGAGATAGACAACGGAAACAAGAATGTTATCATGCACACGGAAAAACATGGTTGATGTGACACATCAGGAATTCAATCACTGGTCATTAGTTCTTATGACCAGACAACTGTAATAATTCTTTTCATACAACAGTAAGATACTAATCAACGTTTCTTGTTGACAATTTCAGAAGAAATTAAACTTACAATAAATGTGTTCATAAAATTGGTAACAAACTTCTGAAATTTGTTTTCCAGAAATTGTTTGCAGGTGAACTTGGACTTGCCACACAATAAAATTGTTCTCAGACATCATAAGACACAACTACCAGTAACTACTAAGGTAAGTAAAGGAGGTTTACTGCAAATTCTTTTCAAACACAGACAGAATTTCCATTACGTGTGGTGGCCCATGACTTCCTTCCGACATGAGAGGAAACACCCCCACCCCCCCGGTTAATGGATTCCTACTTGCATAACTGTCTTTCATTGTGGATAACATGGAGAAGTTCCAAACACTCACATACATAGCACAAATGCAAGGCATAAGCATGACCTTCATCTGTCAAGCACTAAACTCATTAGTTATCATAAAGGTGCTTACTATGAAGGGATCAAATTATTCAATACTCTTCAAGACAGCATATTAATAGTATATAAGTCATGATATAAACTTATTTAAGCCAGCACTGAAAAATTATCTTTTATCTCACTCCTTACACTTTATATAATTTACTTTGATTGAAAATTACTAAATACTGTAAATATTTATGCAAATAGATGTAATAAGTATGCAATTACATTTTTTTCTTTATTGTATCATTCATATTAAAGCAATGGCATGGTCCACACCCTTGGCTTGTACTATGAATGATTCTAAGATTCCAATTCACTAGTTGTTGCCTTGCTCTTACAACAGGATGGACACTTTTAATTGTTAACCTCTGTGTGTATAACACATATTGAAATGGAGCAGCATAAGGATTTCTTAAAGGTAAACTAATTGAAAATTCATTCAGTCACCATAATAGAACTTTAATCATAGTAGCAGCACTCAATATGGAGGTTATGAAGATGAAAAGACAGCCCAACTATAAAATTCAAAGATTCTTTGTCCCAATATGGTTAATTTTTATCAAGATATAATGACTTGATTCATGTAAATGAATCTGTAATATAATGACCCACAAAATACAAGGCTCTATCATCTGCAGTGTATTAATGCTGTGCAGAACTATTCACAGTAATAAATAAAGTTCCATATAACTTTGTTTGTATTTCTGGAATAAGGTGTGTAAGAGGAAATGTCATACTATATATATTTTCTCTACACCATTTAATGCCAAGTAATCTTCATTCTGAAAATGAAAATGACACAAAAACACTATTTCTTCACAGAAGTTAAATGTAAATCATGGCTCAGCAATGTGGAAATATTTATCAAGATTTGCTTTCAATACTGGAATAGTCATTCCATGCCAGATCAACCAATGCATGAAACTTTCACAAAATATCATTTTGAAACTAATACATAATGTAAGTCGTTGCAAGGCCTTATATTTTGAATTAGAATTCTGATTTAACCTTTGCAACCCAGTGTTAAGCCGACACAGCCTTCATACAACGATATGAACTGAGAAATTAAAATACTTTAAAAATTGTACCATGAATTTGTACAACTTTCAGTTAGGTTTGTGCAAAATACCCATCATGGGACATCAATTGTGGTATATTATAAAAATGTTTCAGGCCATGTGACGATTAGCTAGAATGAGAACAAATACTAAAAAGTGCTCATTACTTTTCAACTAGGGAATTCTAAATATACAGTTGGCAACACTTTATAGTGTTTCCCAAGTGACTCCAGACATAACATGATAAGTTCACAGATCAAAAGAGTTGCAATGTTAGTCACATGGTTTGGTTTGCTATGTATGTGGTCTGGTATACAAATCTTGTTTTATAATATTTTAAAAAATAATTTATAAACCAGCAGTATTCTTAAAGTGTAACAGCTCAATTTGCACAACTTCCTTATATTCTTTCACGGTTCAGAAAAATCATGTGTTTCTTACTCTAATTTATTTTTTCCTAGAAAAAGCAATGGGATAAGAATACAAACAAATCAGTTTCCTCTTGAAACTGGCATCCATACAATGCACTTAATCCAATAAACATTCTATAATTCATCACGTATAGACATATTAATGATCCCCCCCCCTCAAAAAAATCTCTGATAATCTTCATGTATTTTAAAGATGGCTTCCTGGTTGTTGTGCCATGTAGTCTGGTAAAAGTTTACAAATGTTTCAGAGGTCCTTGCTGCTTCCATCATCAGGGCAATGAGGCCAGACTACACAGCACTACAACAGAGAGGACAGCCATCTTCAGACTCACTGCTGTGAAAACCTCAAATTCTTCATGCATTGTCATTGCATGACAGTAATGCACTATCAGTAAAATAGCTGCAAATATATATATATATATATATGCAAAAAGAAAACATGAAATACTAAAATTATGTGTATAAGAGTTAATTGTGAAAAGTATGGCTACACAAATTTGGTACAATTATACAAATTGTAAAATGTTGAATAACAGAAATAACATCATGTAAATATCTTTTCAATCAAATAGTGTAGGAGACATAGCTTATGCTAAGTTTAATTCACATCACAGGCACGCTTTGAAATCGTGTGGACCTACTGCCAGTTGAATGCCATCTTGCATCAATTCACTCAACCCAGAAATGTTATCCTTAGTTCAACCATTCCACTGCATATATATATATATATATATATATTGTATTCATAGTACTACAGAGCCCCAAAATTACAGGATTAATTAATTTTAAGCAGCCAATATATTCTGTAAGAATATGATTTTCAAATATTGCTCACAGTACTGAATGTTATCATTTTCATTAGTCAACATACCTAATAACAAATTCCAGTTATTCAAACATTGTTTAAAATAAA
Source organism: Zootermopsis nevadensis (assembly GCF_977971745.1). Taxonomy (NCBI): domain Eukaryota; kingdom Metazoa; phylum Arthropoda; class Insecta; order Blattodea; family Termopsidae; genus Zootermopsis; species Zootermopsis nevadensis. The sequence continues at coordinate 12,323,331 of NW_028259192.1, read as the reverse complement.
ATGTCAGAAATTAGAAGCATGCAAGAATCAATTACAAGATACCAAATCACTTCGAAACTCCGCAAATGTTTTGCCTATGCTTCGACTGCAATCCTTACAAATCACTCCCTACATAAAACCTAGTTGCTAGTTTACTTAGAACTGAACTCCTTTTATCACATTTCACAGCGAATTCGTATATAAATCTAGATTTACAAGAAAATATGGATGTAATGTGACAAATGTCTTTTTCAAGACCTTTTCTGAACTGGCAGTATAAACGTAGAACAAAATAAGGCCAACGGATTCTGTGAAAGACGTCTGCAATGCTTCAAATACCACTTTAAAACGCAAATTGTTACCTTCACTTTGAGACATACACACGATTGTTTGCGATTATACAAATACATCTACAAAAACTACATTACAAAACTATTATAAGTTCAGAAAATATGACAGCCAAGCCGCCCTTGACTCTTTTTTACTGTCAGCCATTTTTCTTCGCGTACCGCAGGCAAACACGTTCATAATGCAAGAAAATGCATTATAAGATTTGGACCACAGAGACATAAATACGGAAACGTGACACATCTGGGACTCTGTACCATTTATTAAGTTACAGTAACATATACTACACCTTTGCTTCAGTTTTCAAAGTAATTACACAAACTTGGGATTAAACTACAAGCTAAGGTTAATGTGCACGTTCTTGAGCCGGTCCTGTGAGATGTGTACGTAATAAATCTGTGATTAATAGAAATGGCTTTGGTTTCATGAACGCATTCAGCTGTCGACCGACAGGTGCGACGCAGTTTCTTTCAGAATTACCAACGGTTAATCGAAAGATTTCACGCAATTCCTTCAGAATTACTAACGGCTATTCATATATATGCTATAACTATTTATTATCTTTACAACCAGTAGTTTATGAGATTCGACTACTATGAAAATTTGTAACAAATTACATACATATTGTATAGATATAAAAGAATTCTTGACAATGAAAATTATGTTAAGGTTACATGTATAGACTGTTGGCAGAATTGTTCATTGTCTTTTTCTGGTTGAAAGTGTGATCATAGTGGTGAGAAGATGGGTCGTATGCATGCTCCTGGGTAAATTGTGCACTCTAATGAAATAATTTTGTACTCTTTCGTCTTGTATTTCCCCTTCTGCTGAAATTTCACAGATCTGTTTATTTACACATTTGTATTTCAAACATGTAGTGGAATGAGGTACCGCGTGGCCTTTGGCATCCATGTTGTAAGAATACGGCTTTAGCCATCATATTACAGATACGGTATTGCGATTCACATCACACTTTATGATTTCAGTAAGGGTATATCCCAATCTGCACTGCCGTATCGGCGAAGTGTGCCCACATGGCTGAAGCTATCGTCGGAAGATGTTAAAGACCAGATTTTCAAGTTGGCAAAGAAGGGCCTGACTCCTTCCCAAATAGGTAAATGAAGGCTTATTATAATATCTTGACCGATTCCATTTTGTATTTTAGGATAGTGGTGTGGGATTTATGACAATTTTATATGATTACTGTTAATTTGCGTAATTTATTGCATAAGCGATACCAAAGTGAAAAGCCATGAAGAATTTTTGGCAAACTTGTTTATAAAAAGAGCCTAGAAAGTGGATTTGTATCCCTGCACATGCAAGTTGTTGCTAATGACCATGCGGAGAATCAATAAAAGATTCTCATGAAAAACTGGTTGGAACTTTTATTTCACGGAATATTACATTGTAAAGCGCATTTCTTGCTTTTTTATTTTATTCTATATTATATTGGGTAATACTTGAAAAAATTCTGCTAAATAAAGATGTTCTTTCACATTTTACCAACTAAATGTCAATTTACAACAGTCTGTGTTTTATCTCATGTCCTTCAGAACTTTATAAAGCAGGAATGTAGTGAACTGTAAATAGCTTGAACATCGCATGTTTTTGTAGCCATGAACTGATGGATAATGCCTTTTTTTCTTCTTTTTCTTTTGAAGGTGTCATTCTTCGTGACTCCCATGGAGTTGCTCAAGTGAGATTTGTATCTGGGAACAAAATCCTTAGGATCATGAAGGCTTTGGGATTGGCTCCAGATTTGCCAGAGGACCTATATTATTTGATCAAGAAAGCAGTGGCAATCCGTAAACATCTGGAAAGAAACAGGTATTATTAAAGTTTATGAATTGGAACTGCATACAAGATTTTCCCAACAAATGGGCCCAGTCAATCAAGGTATACTACTGTGTTTCTATTAAATTTCTAGTGTTTTTGTATTTTATGAAAGATGGTTCCAAATTTTCCCCATTCTCAATCATTTTTGAACTAGTTGTCAGTTGACAACTTTTTATGTAACTTAAGCACTTGTTGACAAATGTAAGTTAGTTGAATAGTACCCTGTATATATTCTTTATTGTAGGAAGGACAAAGACTCCAAGTTTCGTTTGATTTTGGTAGAATCCAGAATCCACAGATTGGCACGTTATTACAAGACCAAGAGTATTCTGCCACCTAATTGGAAATATGAATCCAGTACAGCTTCTGCTCTTGTGGCTTGAATGTGGTCTCTGTTGTTTATATTATAAAATGTGAAATAAAGTATCTTGCTTCAGTATTTTTTTTTCTTATCGTAGATATGTAACCCATTCCTCTGTTATGGCAGGTGTAATGACAATTTTCCAGCTGGTATTCTAAAAGTACAGCACACTGCAAACAAACCAATTGTCAGCAGTAAATTACCAACAAAGTCATTACCACTGTGTTAAGTAACTCACAAATGGCACAATGTACAGACATTTTCCATATAACTTTATATTTGGCAGGTGATGAGAAATTCAAAATTTTGACATTAGAAGCAAGCAATTTTTTAAAGTGGGAACAATTTTTGCCATGTATAAATGCTTGTCCATTATCAAACTTAATTTCCCTGTATAGCAGTCAACCTTGGTTTTCTCCTTTAATGATATTCCATCTTAGTGGTGATATAACATCTGATTTTACTGCATTTTTTTCATTATTATTTTCATACCACCATAGAAAAAGCCCTTTTAATAGAATATATTAATTTTCACACTACCAAATCTGTTGATTATGTTAATAAAATTTTTACTTCTTGTTGTGGATATAACATTCCTGCACATAATAGTTCTTTTTGTTCTGGACCTGAAGAAACTTGTTATTTTCTTAAGCACCAATGTAAATTCTTGGAGTGAGTTCATAAACAGCAGAACCAAAGCAGCAAATTGTAACAAAAAATTGAGGCAGACCAATGTTATACAATGTAGGATTTGGATTTGAAATTTCATGGCAGTGAGTCTGAAGATGGCTGTCTTCTACCAGACCGCACAGTCCAACCACCCTGAAGACAGCCATCTTTAATGTTATGCAAATTATAAAATACACCGTGTTTCAAAAGTAGCTTTACAATTTCACAGGAGAATATCAATTTATTTAACGGACGTGCGCAATATTTTTAAATGCACAAATTTGGCCAGACACATCAAGTTTCATGCACGTAAACTGTAGTACCAAAAACTGTGTTTCTGAAGACGCCGTGGAACAGATTAGGGAGAGCTTCGCTCGAAGTCCACGCAAGTCAACGAGACGTGCATCTCGGGAAGGTGGGATTCCACATGACTGGCGAGTGTTACGAAGACGTTTACACTAAAGAGCGTACAGATTATCCATGGTGCAAGCCATTTCAGATGGCGATAAACTGGTAAGGTCAACACCCACAACTGCAGGATTTGGGGTAGTGAAAATCCACGTGCCTTCCTGGAACATGTTCGTGACAGTCCAAAAGTTAATGTGTTTTGCACCCTCAGCAAAGATAAAGTGTACGGCCCCTTCTTTTTCATGGAGAAGACCATGACCGCCATTGTGTATCTGGACATGCTCCAACAGTTCCTCAATCCTCAACTTGACGAAGATGACCAAGAAGGACGCATTCACTTCCAGCAAGACAGTGCACCCCCTCATTACCTTGGAGAAGTAAGTGAGTACCTCAACAACTGTTTCCCAGGTCAGTGGATTGGTCGGGCCTCACCAATAGCATGGCCACCTCGTTTCCCGGATCTAACACCTTTACATTTTTTCTTGTGGGGATTTTTTAAAGATCGAGTGTACGTGCCACCCTTATCTGCAAATGTGGCCGAACTCGAATTACCACCGCAGTTGCTGAAGTGACACCGGAGATGCTACACGTGTGGCAAGATATTGACTGCAGATGGAACGTCTGCCGCATAACAAATGGAAGTCACATTGAACCATAAAAATCTGAAGGATATAAAACTTGAAGTCTTTGACTACATTTCTGTGTTCTGAAATTATATGTTTCTCCTATCAGTTCATCAATATCTTGCCCTCAACTTGTAAAGCTACTTTTGAAACATGCTGTACATTGGCTCTTCTCAGCCTTCCATTACACTCACTGTGACATGGCAATTCTAAGAAACAGTCATCTCATGTCTTTCAACTCTATTCACTTGAAGTATAACAATTTTATGCAGCAAATGCAATAATTTGGAGCATGTTGGATCCAACGTTATCCATGGTGAGCATTGGGATATTCTATGTAAGCATCAGAGAATCAATGCACCTTTTCATATAGCACAACACAATAGCTGAGAATAGAAATCTACAAAGCACTGCAACATAAATATTGTGTATCGCTGGCACCGAAAAGCTTTGCTAGACAAATGTAACTTGTGAATTCAATGACTATCAGACAACTGTTTCTTTTAATATGCTTTACTACAAACCACATTTAAGAAACAATATTGAAGTAATCAAATTATTTTAATGTTTTTTTTTTTACTTTGTACAATACTTTACAATTATCATATATTTATTTACTGAGTATCACATTAATAACTATGCCAGTCACACTCCCCATACTTAAATTAATCTTCATTACATATAACTTCCAAGTACAACTGTATCTTATATCTGACTTTTCAAACCATTGTTTTGACAAAACTGTTACTGTATATTACAGAAAGAACAGTAAATCAAAACCATACTGAAACAATGTAAGTAAAGATGGTAAATTTGTTTCTTGTAGTACCATTTTGTGAAATCTGAACTCATCACAAAGTACAGTAAGTTTGTTATTGTTGGGAGTTCCTTTTGTCTTTTGCTTTCACCATTTACCATATTCACCTACATACAAACATACTTGTTATATGAATGACTTTAAGGTTTACTTATGTGTAGAGGATACATCACTGTCATCATCATCGAGGTTCTTATAGTCACGTCTTACTTCCTGCTGCACTTGTTGCCACTTTGCTACTAGTGATGAAACACCCTTCTTCTTTAAAGCAAGACCAGGAGCCAATCTGGGCTATAACACACAAACACACAGCCATATACTTCTAAACAGTTAATTCTTGATAAAAAGATAATTATTTTAACATGACATTCTAAAAACAAAACCAAATTCCATTAGTTAATCATGAAGTGTATGTGCTGAAGACAAGTAGTGACAAGAAAGTCAAGAAAATAGCATATGCTGAGCTTCACAATTTGTATTCTTCACCAAATATTGTCATGAGTGACCAAATCAAGGTGTTCAATGAATAGGGCATGCAGCATGTATGGGACAGGTAAGAAATTCATACATGAAGAGATGAAATCACTTGAAAGGTCTTTGTGCAGATAAGAAAACAATATTAAAATCATCCCAAAAAGTAAGATGTGAGAATTGCCCTAATAATGGAGGTATCAAGGACCTTTGAAACACTGTAAACTTCTACCAGACTGCATGACACTACAATCAGAATGTGGAGTGGATTCAGTGCAGGGACCAGCTGTATGCTTTTGTGAAGATGGTAATAAGTGAGATTTCAGGTTCTCATGATAGAGAGTTTGAACATGAATGTCTTCTGGGATGTTGTGCCGTGTAGTCTGGTACAAGTTTACTGATGTACTGACAGTGGTAAACATCTACCTGACTACATAATGCAAAATGCCAGAAGACAGCCATCTTCATATTAACAAACCTTCAGGTTCTATTTAAAGCCTGGCTGAGTGACTATTAGCTTGTGAAGGAAAAGGACTGCTCCATGTAATTAGACTTGACAAATTACACATCCTCTCGGACCTTATATATAAAGCCACATATGAGGCATCAATGTATAAGTAAATGTAAAGCTGTCCCTGCTTAAGAACCATATAATGAAGGCATATAAGAGCAAAACTATAAGGCTCCATTCATTCCAGCTTTGAGCAAGAAATTAAGGCTTCATACTCTGAACACGTACCCCTCACAAAAATGCACCCATTACCAACTGGATGTGCCACAATAGTTCTGGACATGTTGAAAAACAAATGTTCCCAATGTTCTTATCGTGAACTGCATCCTGACCATCAGACCAGTTACTGTTTCCTCATTGACTGTCACAATTGGTTACAGTAAAATGTAAGTAGATATACAAGTATGCAGCTAAGTTATTCAGGCACTACAAACACAACCCAAAATAAACCCAGACAAGTTTGATACTGATGAATGTATCCAACCCCTTACATGAGCAATGTGATCAAAACATGAAGATTCCTGTCTTCTGGGTTGTTGCGCTGTGTAGTCTGGTCGATGTTTACCAACGTTTCTGAAGTCATACTGCCTCCGTCTTAATCGCCCTGATGACGGAGGCAGTATGACCTCTGAAAAGTTGGCTAACATCAACCAGACTACACAGCGCAACAACCCAGAAGACAGGAATCTTCATACTCACCGCTGTGAAAACCTCAAATCTTACATGATCAAAACATATCTGATGGTTTTCAAATTATTGTAGTGCAAGCACTACCACAAATATACCAACAAATGCATGGTGTATATCACCTATCTGAGGTAATTTTTCATATATTTGCTCTAAACATGGTCAAAACTTGTACATTTTATGTACAATCTTTAACAAAGCTCAAGATGGCAAAATGATTAACCTTGGGATTCCATCCACATATAGAGTTCAAACAAGGCAAAGTATAGCTGATAATAAGTCAACGCAACTGACTACTCTGAACCTTACCTTCTTCCTTTTCCTCGGATGTTCGACAGGAGCATAATCTGCAGGTTTGGTAAGAGCTGGTGTTGTCTCAGCCTCTACAGTTACACTAGCTGTCTGACTGTAGAAACTAGAAGGGCCTGGATGCACTGAAATATCATGTGGCACTGATCCTGTTGACATTCCTACTGCTGCATTTGGTTCATAAGTTGACAGAATGTTCGGCTCACTCAAAGATTCTTGCATGCCTGATGGTATGGACCCTGAGGACTCCAACGAAGCCAGATCTGAGTAGAAGGAATCCAACTCAGCATAGAGAGAAACCTTTGACTTCTTGGCTGCTGGACGTGAGATGGTATGCGCACTAGGCATTGGCATGGGCATGGCACCAACATATGGCACTGGACCATACTCAATTGCTGGACCTGCCATGCTCATAGAAGGTATACCTCCACCTGTACTGTGACTGCTTGATGAGACCACTGATGCCTATATATGAAAAAATGTAACAAATATTACATTCATCTTGAAGAGGAAATATGTTGTTGTTGTTGTTTTGTTTTTTTTCTGAGCAATAAAATCTGAAATGTTTCATATATGTTTCTGTACTGAACAAATTTCCATTTATAAAGCTGAACATCCAATAACTTGCAGAGTACTTGGAAGATATAACTGGGCACTGCAATGTGACTTACTCTCTGCATTTCTTTAGAAAACTACAACATGATTTCCTGCCTTTGTTTGGGAACATATGTACTGCCTTTCATATAATTATTGTAACAACTTCACTTACTTGATAAGCATTACTCATCAGGTACTGTGATTGGGCTGGATGTGGAATTCCTAATGACATCTGTTCTTCAGGCATTACTGAAAACCCATTGTCTATGTCTGTCGAGTCTGGTGGCCCAGAGGGTGGAGAAGGCGGTGGTAATGGTGGGTAAGCAGCAGCTCCATGGGGTGGAGGTGGTGGAGTCATGCCCGATAGTGTTTGGTATGAACCAGATGTCGAAGTGGATGCTGGAGGTATGTGTGGCCTTGCCACAATGTATGGCAATTCTGGAGGATCAACCCCAGGTGGAAGTGGTTCACCATGCTCATTCTCAAGTCGTGGCAGAGGGGGAGGGGAAGATGGAAGGGGTGGAGTGCTAGGTGGTAGAGGAGGAAGATCTGAAGGTGGTGGAGGTGGGGGTGGGGGTGGTGGGGGAGCTGTAGGTGGAGGAGGGAGAGGAGGCAATGGTGGGAGTACTGGATTACTAGTGGGACTTAATGCAGGGGATGAAGAAACAGAAGGATCAAAGTTACTGCTTACACCAGCTGAAACAAATATAATAAAAGTATGTTTCAGTTCAAACAATAATTTGAAGTCAATTGAAAAATACCCAGAGCTCCCAGGTCTTCATGATGCCTAGCACTTTCTGGAATAATGTTCTAGATTTCCTACACTAATACATGAAACAATTTAAAAATACACAGTTCATTCTTCTGATCCTGTCATGCACATTAGACATCCAAAGAACTGTGACTCTGGGAGCTTTTCTCATCAGACTACATCACCAGTCAAGAAGAATTATGAAAACAGCCAACTCCATCAATTCAAATGTATGATGCAGGTGACCACGTTGTCAACAAACACCTTCTTTAAACACATGTTGAATGATGCTCTGTATATCACAAACCAGTGGGAAGTGTCACAACTCAAGAAGTAAAATTTCCACTAAATCCATAAACAGGCTGCAGCTAGAGTTCAAAGTATCATGTGCTACAACAGCATAACTCAAAACATATTATTACTGAAGATTGGATAAGTACAGATACACTCAACTGCCAAAGATGCAATGAAACAGTGTCACTGCTGATAAAAGATTCCAATTATGTACTTTTGAAACAAATACACAAGTGCAGTGAAGCAGCTCTCATGATAACTACAATTATATTGGAAAATATGTATACTTCTTAGGAATATACCTTTCTTCTCTTGTTTATGTTCTAACACATTAAATTCTACATACCTCCCAAATCTTTCGTTGTGTCTGAACTTGTTGAAGTAACCTCTCCGTCTGTTTTCCTCTTTTTCCTGTGATGGCTTGAACCTGAGTCTGATTTGTCACTTGAACCTTTGGAAGAACTCTTCTCTCTGTAAGGAGATATCTGTGGAGGTGGTGGTGGACTTGGTTCTGACTGTTGTGAGATTATAGGTGGTGGCGGAGTTTTGGGTACCGAGTCTTCCTCTGGAGGTGGAGATGCTGGAGGTGGTGGTGGCGTGGTGCAGAGTTCCATGGCTTCCCCACCACCACAGACATCTTCTTCAGGCTGTGATGGGTATTCCCACTGTGTTTCTCCACTCACAGTGTTGCGATAAAAATATCGCTTGTGCGTCCTATATGCACCATAATGGCAAGGAGAGAACAAGAAAAAAGCTGATATATTAAACTGTAATTGTTTTATCAAAGTCCCATATGTAATACATTCAGACAGCTAACACTTAAGATCAACCTTCGGTTACAGTAACCCAAGGTTAACAGATAAGGACTTCTCCATTCATGAGTTTCAGGTATTTACAGTTTAACTCCAATTTAGCATTCCTGCAATTTTAATTTGTTTCAAGTCTTTAGAAACCTCAAGATGGACTAGTTATCTAATTTTAGTTTCCCAAAGCTGCTATTCTATGATGGTGCCATTCCTTCAACTCAATGCTTAGATATTTAATAAGACAATCAGATTTTGCTGAGAACAAAGCACAGTTTATCAAGAAGTGAGATACTGCTGGGAACAAAATGCAATTCTCAAACTGCTGTGATATTGGGATGATGATGATGATGATTGACCGAGATGAACTAGGGTGTTGCTGGTAAGACAGGATACAACAAGAACTGAGGTGATGGGAACAAAACATGAATCTTCAAGACAAACTAGTGTTGCTGGGAATGAAACACGCTTAATGAAGATAAACTGACATACTGTTGAAAACAAAATTCATTTCACCAAGCCATAGTGAAATGTTGGGAACAAAACAGAAATTGACAAGATTGGAAACAAAACATTAATTACCAAGACAAATTGGGGTTCTAATGGGAACAAAATATGAATCACCAAGACAAACTGAGGTGTTCTTGAAGGAAGAAAAGTAGTGTACAACATTGGTACTGCACCAGTAAGTTATGTTTCAAATTACTTGTGTTGCCCAATGTTTCCATTAATTCCACAGCATTGTATTACGGATGCAAAACAAATTATTTATATTGACACACATCATGAAATTTCTCTCAACTTTGTACTAGAATATACTTTGCAGAAACACTTCAAATGGGACTGCACTGTAACAGGGAAGTCATTACCTGTGAGCCAACTGTCCTGACGAAGAGCAGTAAACCCAACAACCACACCAGAAAAGATTCATACAGCAAGCACTGCAGGAATATATTCTGTGTGAGTAGTTACTAGATTTAGCATACACCATTTTCCATGTGAAGTGTTGATCATACGGCACAGTCCACGGAGTTGTAAGGTACAATTTCTATGATACTAATCATGAAACTTAGTTGGGCTGACATAACAGCCAACTAAGTTGCATCATTTGATTCAAAACACAAAATAAGAGACCAGTCTGCAGACAAAAGAGATGATCTCTCCTCTTACATATTTAGAACAAAACAGGCTCAACTAATACCTTCCTTCAGCAAATCAATATGATGTATTTGAAGCAATGGTTATCAAGTTTCCCTAAAACCATGTTCAACCCACTAGTGATCTGTTTAAGGAAAAGTTGAAGCAGAATAGGTTTTGTCTTGATGCTAGTCTTAGTATGTGATAATGTGCATTTCTTTGTAACATAAATTTCCTTCTCAAGCTTCCTTACACACATCACATAATTACACAAGATTGGACTCCTATAGGATGAGCAGTATCACAAAAACATGAGACAACTCTTATGTAAAGATGTCTCTATCCAGTTAAAAGCATTCCACTGCTTTAATTCCAACATGATCTACAAATACCTATCTCCTAGGATGCAGAACAATCAAATTTACAAGTACCCAACATTCATTTTTGAAATACTTGCAATATTAAATGCAACAAAATTAATACTTCCAGCAGACATTATTTACAGATTATAAATTTTTCATCATGTATAATTAAAATACTTAAATGGCAAAATATCAATTTGCAACTCTCAAACCTATACTAAACTTCTGTATCGAAGTTTGCATTATGTTCATCGTGAATCATCTCACTTCATTGGCAACAGGTGATTTATATTTCCAATCATGCATTCTTTGCACAAAGTTCACAAAATTAAACATTACTGGGAAGGTGAACTTGCTATCCATCCACAAACCTACATGTTTTAGCTTCAAAATTACAAATTATATTTCAATCAAACTCAACATTAAATCTGCTCTTGCAATAATAAACAACATTATTACACACAACTTAATTTATCCAAAATTGCATGTATAAAATGGCAATCAATTTCTTCCACTAACAGTCTGAAAATAAAGCCCTACACACTAGATACCTTACTTACAGAACCTGCCCTGATGTGTGGTTAGGAAACAGGTAATCAGAGTAATTATCTTTCAGATGAGTTGAAGTTTAAACTGGGCATTATTTTATAGCACACTATTAGTGTCAAGATAAGACAGAAGTAGTGTTTGTGTGCACAAGCACACGTGTGCATGCATGCATACATGAGTATGAACACAACATTTATAAGTGAATGCAAGTTGCATTAAGAAGCCGCAGTATACGTGATCAAATGTACTGTACTAACATAAGAAACCACATCTGTCGAGACTGGAGACCTTCACAAACTATGTACAGTTGCCCCCTACTATACTGCAATACAAAGGATGTGAAAACAAATGTTGCAAACTGACACATTGCACATCACGTTGTGCACTTGCACTTCAAAAGGACTTGTACTGAAGTTCAGAAAATTAACTTTTTAGCATGCCTTCAAACTGTATAGTGTTATTAAATTTAACTCATTTTGTGACCTACATGGTATATGTTTTAACAAACAGAACCATGAAAGAATCCATTTAGAAGACCAATCTTGCACATTTGAATATATTAAAGGATAGAATGCATGGCAACTTCACTAAATTCCATTATGTATACTAGAAAGTGATGTCATATTGACTTACAGAATAAATAAAAGACACTGGCTTGAAAATTACAACTAGCTGCCTGTAAGTCAATAAAACTTCTAGTATATGCAGAATACAGCAATCTGAAATGTTTTCAGTTGTAACAATAATGCTTCTAAAATATATAGCCCATTATTGTGCTCAAATTGTATATGAAAATGCATAAAACCCAAAACCACAATTACTGAAGAACTAAATTCATCAGTCTCCAGCAATACTTCCTTTTATTAAGAAAGGTAGGGAAGGGTTTATGGTCTTTTAGATACCTTATTTGTTAGAAAATAACAGTGCTAACACAACAAAAACCATATACAGGCAGCCCTCGATTTGAGCCAATTCAGAATAACGACGATTTTAAAACCAGAAAGTCAAAAGGTGAAAAAAATATATATATTTTACTATTATTTATAACGTTTTACAATGTATCTGGTACTGCTTCTTATACTAAATCGTAATTCTTACATCCCTGATTTTGAATAAAAATTATAAATACAGTCATCTCTGCAGTTACGTACGTTTTCGTTAGCGCAAATTTGCTCTTTCTCTCTTTACTTTATCTCCCTCTCTCACACTCGCCCACGCGCTCCCATTGGCTTGGGGCAGGCTACACCATTCACACTCCGGCACCTATAAACCTAGCCCCACCCACCCTATTGGCATATTCATCGCCCTGATGACGGAGGCAGTATGACCTCTGAAACGTTGGTTAACATCGACCAAACTACACAGCGCAACAACCCAGAAGACAGAAATCTTCATACTCACCACTGTGAAAACTTCAAATCTTACTCGAGAAATTCCCCACCTTTTACAGAACCACGGTTCCTATCCTAAGTCAGGTTCCACTTTGCATACAAATGTACTTTCTTAGATAGAATATTGTCAACTATATGAAGCTCAGCTCCAAATAAAACTAATGAGGATTAATAAATATGCTTCTGGATAAACTACATCCGACAGACATCAATACTCAAGTGGATTATATCTTCTGAAGAAACCCCTCTACATAAGAATTCTAAATTGTCCTATACAGTATTCTATATGCAAATACTGTATTATAATAGCAATCATCATTAAACTGAAAGCATTTCATGTAGTAACCAGCCTCTTTGTTATACACACACAGTTCAGAAAAAGATAGCACAGTTCGGGAGAAAGAAATCTTCTGTCCGGTGTAATGAGATGTTACATCAAATCGACAATGCAGGAGATTATCCACGATGATTCGACATCTTTAAGCTGTTCTGCCAATAATACCTTGTTCTTGCCATTTGTAACAACTGATATTCTGATGCTTGATGTTTCATACTAACATCCAGCATTTTAATATTATATAAAAGGCACATTCTTTCAAAACAATGGAAAGAGCAAGACACCACAAGGCTGGATGGCTGCCAAAGTGTGTAGATCTTTCGCTTCCATGAAGAATTCCTGTTGAAGAAGACCAGAGCATAAATCTTGAAGATACACGCGATTTATGTAAACACTACTTACAAAACATTTCTGTATGATGCCTGACAAATGTTAATGATACCTCTAATATTTGCTACTTTTTACATGACACAAATTTGGTATGGCACATTTAAACTGCAATCTAACAATAAAAGGAAAATAATTTTGAAAACTTTCAAAGTTCATTCACTTTATAAGTAACATAAGAAGAAATGAGCTAAACATCCTCACCTCTTTTTGTGTACTGTACCCTTGTTTCTGGATGTTTTCCTGACAGTCATGGATGGCGGTGCTCTCTACGATGCCTTCTCCAGTCCACCAACGTAAGACATTGCTTGATGGAAGCAGGCCTCTTGTTATCCAGCATCAGCAAACATCTTTTAACTCAATTACCTTTCTATGGGTTTGTTCAGTCCCAAGTTACTCTCATTTGTCATCTCCACAGTACACAAGACCACATTTATAAATTGTAAAATTCCTTCCTAGGCCAGATTCTAATACATTATCCATTTGGCATAAGCAGTGAAGTTGTTGTGTCCATGAATCTGCAGGGATTGTATTGCATGAGGAGACAGATAGGTACAGCAGTTGCTATCGAGTATGTGCTATTAAATTGGATACCGTACCTATCCCATTCACACGCCCATCCATCAGGTGCAGCTGCCTGTTCGAGCCGTGCCAGCTCCGCCCCCGTGTCACTCAGCCAGTTGGACAGATAAGGTTGTGACAGGGCACCTGCATGCCAAGCTGATACCAGTGTCTACAACATCATCAAAGATACCCATCCAAGTACTCAAAACTCATCTGCACAAAATTTAAACAAAATTCACAATATATCTGTTATTTTACACAGTTATAAGTAGTACTAAAATGGCATTAGTTCTCATCCAAACATCACACAAAATATCAAAACATGTTTCAGACACCTCACTGACACTATATGCTTTACTAAATGTATAGTGAAATATACATATGAGAACCATAAGTAGATGGCTTTTCAGACTCTTTACATCAATTATACAGAAATCAAACATTTATTTTACATTAAAAACATAAGACAATTTGTGAAAACATATAACTGAGACCTTACACAAATATTATGAATAAGGTATATGAAATTGCATAACCGTTTCAATCCAATATTATAAATCTGGTGACGATTATGTGACTGCATATCAGGATCCTGTCAACCACACTCATAGGTAAGATAATGAAAGTTACTTCAAAGTAAGCCAGTGTAATAACATTTTAATCTAAACCTGTGATAGATCAAAAATCAGTGACATCTTGTCACTTCTTTCCTTTGCTAATTCAAGTTACCCATATGATAATTGCACCTGTTTTCAGAAATACAGGCTAAAACTAACACATCCACAACGAACATCAGAAGCCATTTACAGATAGCCCTCGATCTGCGCTAATTCAGAATAACAACGATTTAGAAACCAGCAAGTCTAAAAGTGAAAAAAATATATTTTACAATTATTTATAAAGTTTTACAATGTATCTCGTACTGATTCTTATAAAAAATAGTAATTCTTATATGGCTGATTTTGAATAAAAATTATAAATGCAATCACCTCTACATTTACGTATGTTTCGTTAATGCGAATTTCTTCCAATGAGATCGATGAATCTGTTAAAGCTGTTTGTGAAATGCAAACTTTTGCATATGCGAGTTTGCTCTTATGCAGTTTCATTCCTGTTGCTTTAAACTTTCAAAGGACTAAGTTAATCTCTGCGGAGGTACCGGGGTTATTTTTACTATGCAGTTTTCTATAAGTCGGCGTCTTACATGAATGCAACTATCGCATAACAGCAGAGATGACTGTACACATCAATCACATGAAAGAATCGCTGTCAATCGCGGGGACCAACAAATTGCCGATTGTAAGTGTATACAATATATGTTTTAAATTCCCTTTATTTTATTTACGTTATTTCAGAGCTTTAAATGTAATGCCATTATATTACTCTTCAATGTTTGGGTGCTGGGAACACATGTCATTGACTTCCCATTGATTTACATTATAAAAGAGTTTCAATTTACGCTGATTCCGTTTACGCCCGTTCGTCCAGGAACGCATCCCTGGTTTAAATCGAGGGCTACCTGTACCCATAAAAATACTCAATATAGAGGTATCAGGCAGATGTTACCACTTACCAAATCAACCTGGAGGGACTGGAAATGAATAGGATATGTCATCTTCAGGTCTATGCTGATGATAATAATTTACTGGATGAAAACGTAAATATCAAACAGTAAAACAAAGACTATTAGTAGTTACTGGAATGCTCTCATTTTTTGATGCTATAAACATTCAATGATTCCATCTAACAATTGTTATAAATGCTTCATTTTTGTAAAAATTGGTACAAAATATAACAAAAAAATAGTGGTTTAAAAATACTAATATGTAATAAATTTACTCAAGTAAAAGTCTGTCTGCTAATGTATTGAAACAAAATTCTAATTTTCATTGACAAATTTATAATTTCAACTCAAAAATAAAACTAAACTTCCTTGAGAAGTTTCTATCACACTGCAATTAGAAGAGGAAAATAAAGAAAGTGGAGATGAAAAAAATAATATAATCAAGATGTAAAATAAGAAAGAAAGCCTTTGTATGTCACATTATTATTGGAGCCATGTTTCTAATGCAGGCTCAACTTTTTCTTTCTTTAACTCATAAAACATACAGTTCAGCAACTGAATTTTTATCTGCTATCTTGAGAAGCAAATCCTTCCAATGTGATATTGTTTACCATAAACATCTTTTAACACAAAGACAGAACTTTCACTGCAACCTATTTACCATTTATAAACTGTTATTTCAGTGTTACTCTGCATGACTAATGTACATAATTCACATACCTTGATTTTGGTTGCAATGACACAAAGCTGAAACCTTCATAATTATTCTTCCACTTGCTTTTGCAGGTAACAGCTAAATTTCACTTACCTCAATCTGAATGGCCATAATTTGCACAGGAGACACAGGATCTTTCCCTTCCCCAAGAAACACCACCTTTTCTGTTATAAGATGTGCAAGTTGTTCAACATGTTGGTAGGCTTCAAGCTCTTCCTTGCTATATACTGAAAAGAAATCATAATTTATTCTTGACCTGATAACCATAATGTATTTAAATATTAACTACAACAACAAAATGGTGAGATTTCCAGTTCTTACAACAGTGAGTATATATGTGGCAATGGCTGACTTATGAGTTGCAGTCAGAGTAGTCTGGTAGAAGTACTTGTTGCCTACATCATCAGCGTGATGAGACAGAAATATGGCACTGAACATGATAAATAAATTATTCGGTTTTTGTCCGTCTAATCACAATTCATATTTAAAATTCACAATTAAGATAATTAAGATATCATTTTATGTTCCTCATCGAACAATCGATTTACAATTGGAACATCTTTTTACAACATGTTTCGGTTTCTATATAAACCATCTTCAGGTGTAAAAGTTAAAATTATAAACTTAAAACTTAATTACAATTTGGTGATGTTCACTTCCAGATTCATTTTTATATTAAATATAGAAATGAATCTGGAAGTGAACATCACCAAAAAGTTGCATATCAGAAATTGTAATTAAGTTTTAAGTTTATAATTTTAACTTTTACACCTGAAGATGGTTTATACAGAAACCGAAACATGTTGTAAAAAGATGTTCCAATTGTAAATCGATTGTTCGATGAGGAACATAAAATAATATTTTAATTATCTTAATTGTAAATTTTAAATATGAATTGTGATTAGACGGACAAAAACCGAATGCTTAATTAAATTTCACAATATGACGCAACTATATCATCTTATGATAAATAAAGCAGAATGAGATACCTAATGGCTACTACCAGGTCTCAATCTGCATTTAGCATACTTCACAATTTCAGGTTAAATTTCCACGGCAAGCAGATTCTTTACTTTCAAGACACTACATGTATTAATATTAATCCGTGGCATAACAGCCCTTTGAGAGCCAATGCCGACTAGCTGGCTGCTGGCCTCACGTTCACATGCTAAGCAGAGGTGAACGATCATCCAACCAGATATAGGGTGACGTGTAGTCAGCACAACGAACCCCCAGCCTTTGCTAATTTCCATGACCGGATTACGCTACCCATTGTAGCTCCCCAATTTCCTCACGATGCTGGGTTGGCACCGGTCCCATACACTGGTCGAAAAATCTCATGAGAAATTTCTTTCCCCGAGACGAACCAGCGCGCATTTTGTATCACCGGTCCGAAGCATGATGCCTCAGACCGCGCGGCTACGGCGCGGGACACTACATGTATTAGATAGATAGATCCTGTAATTCCTAAGTGGAGAATAGGGCCTCCTTTCGGAGGTTTCATAGTCTTTACAGCGTGCATTTAAGAGTAGTGAGTGACTAGCCCACTGACTCTGCACAAATTCTACTCACTCCTGATTTGACTGCCAGAGCCATCTAGCAGTGAAGCAGTGAATCAGGAGAGACTTGGGTGTGAAATAGCTGCTGAATTTTGCTTACAAAACATCTCGTATCATGCTCGCAAGGCTCTTTTACATGCCGTAAATCTACGACATGGGACCGCCGGCATTACTTCCCCTCCGAAGGAAGTTGTACCCTTAAAAATCCATCGACCTCAGCTGGGATTGAACCAACAAACCTTGGGTGCAGTGGCGAGCATGCTAACCACTAGTCCACAGAGGGCGATAAATACATGTATTAAAAGTATTTAAAACATGAAGACAATTGCCTTCTGGGAATCATGTAGTCTGGTAGAAGTTTACCAGTGTTTCAGTTGTGCTTGCTGCCTCCACTATCAGGGTTATTAATAATGGAGGCAGCACCTCTCAAATGCCAGTAAACTTCTACCAGACTACACAGAGCAATGATCCAGAAGACAGCCATACTCACTGCTGTGAAAACCTTAAATCTCACCTATATAATGTTTAAACTACAAGAAGACTTTACATGAGACATTATTTTTGTAGACGTGATACATATTAGATCCATGTCATTACAAGTTGAGGCAGGAAAAAACTATAGTTTGACAAAGGATGTTAAAATTAGTACATAAAGGAAGGCTAAATCATAGTGGTTGCATAATCCAAACCAAGCATGGAAAAATAATTCAAATAAAGAAACAGAATTTGCAAAATATTTTCAAATTTCCACCATAACAAATGAAAGTAAGAATGAGAAAGACCAAAAATACTGATGCTTCTTTGTGGACAAGTACAAAAGACCTAGAGGAAAGTGTCAGAATAACAGTACTTCTTTCATGTTCAACAAATATTGAGCTAAGTCATCCTTTGAAGTTAAAAAATATTATTCCCTACTTATCTTGTTTTTATACAGACACTAATCAAGATTTTTGGTCCCATCAATGTACCACAGACTACAGCATTAAAATACGTGAATTTGACTGTTGAAAACTTAGATAAAAAGTGATGAAAAGGTAATATGTGGGAAATATTACACACTAGTAGTTGCAAATTAACTACATTATGTATTTTACAAACCTCTATCCTCCCCATAGACATAATCTTCCTCCTCTGCATTTTGGGTGCTCTTAGACATTTGCTCCTCTGGCTTAGGTAAATTAATTGTTTCTGCCTTAACAAAATTGATAATCCCCTTCTTTTGCTGTGACAATGGCTTTCCAGCACTAGAACTGCTACTGTGATCTGTTGGTAATGCTTCTGTAGAGTCTTCACATGTAACAGACTGGAAACCAAACCCCCTTCTTTCACCTGATACTGGGTCTGAATTATAGTATGTCCATGTAGAAAAATTCATACTTGAAGACGCTGCTGTGGTCATAGTTGTAGTTGTAGGCTGAGAAGTTTTAATTTCAGATGATGTAGCGACAACAGGTATGCTATGTTCTGTGGATGTAGGTGGTTTAGGCAAACTGGTGGAAGGAAATACAGCACCAATTTCTAAACGTATCTTACGTTTATAAGCCTTACTGTTGGTGGTAGAATCTGGAAGATTTGATTCTACACCTGGCCCAGTCATGCCACTTGATACATGTTCACCTGAACCGTGTAACTTAGTTAATTCTTTAGACACTGGAGCAACACTGTCTTCATGAACTGCAGGAAACATGGCTTCTCCAAACTCAGCACTTTTAGATGATGATGGAATGCTCTCATTAGTACCACTTGGGATAACCTCCTCTGCCTTCTCGTCACCATCAGCTACTGCACTACTTACTGAAGCAACATTTTTATCATCTTTTTCTTTTGAACTTCCTGTTTGTACCTCATAGTCCACTATGGGGAAAAGATTTACTGAACTGCTTCCAGACTGTGTTGATGGCAACTTCTTAGTCTTTAAAATTTTGTTCTTCTTTGACTGCCAGTTATTTGATGGCTCTTCTTCTTGGTCTGAGCCATCTCCATAACCAGCAATTAAGGCAAATGAAGTAGGTTTTGTGCATTGCTCTATACTGGAAATAGAACCTTGTTGTGTTCTCCTTTTGTTGGTAACATCTTTCACTTTTCCTTTATTATCACTTTTACTATAGTCAGGTGGAAGTTCACGTTCAATTTGAGCGATGACATCTTCAGCAACAATGGGTGATGCTGCTTCTGATGCAGACTGGTCAATAAGATGACGAATTTCAACAGGAATCTCACCACCCAATTCCTTTAAGACACGAGCTTGGCTTCGTAACCGAGATAAAATTACAACCTCATCAGTTTCACCACTTTCATCACTCTCTTCTTCAGTTGTTGCTGGTACTGGACTTGCGTTAGCAGAACCGTGAGTTCCCAATTCATCCACTGACTCCATTTTTAAACAGTGAACTCTCAAGCCTGCTGAGTTGGCAACACTTGATTCACACTGTGTACGACTACTGTCTAATTCTGTTAAACCTTCTGCATCACCTGTTACAGTTTTGTCCTCACTTGAATCTGGAGCTGAATATCTACTTTCTTCTTGGTCATTCTTCAAACTATCAGCCTTTTGTACCCGTGGCTCTTCACGAACATCATGAACTTCCACTTCCTCCCCTGGAGGACCTATGTCTGGCACACTGTCAGACAATAATGTTGATGTACCACACATAACACTATCTGAATTTAAAACAGATTCTTCCCCATTATTAAATACAAGCCCTGAACCTGATGAAGCCACAATTTCTGAATCTGCTTGTTCCTCAGTTTGCGAATTAACAGCACATTCTATAGGTTGTGGTTGTGGTCCAACTACTAACTGAGATTCTGATGGCAGTTCAGGTCCCATTGGTGGATGTCCATAGAGTTCTGTTACGCAGTCAGTTGCTTTGGATGTGCTCTGTGTTTTCGCTTTACTAAATGTGCCTTTCTTCCTCTTGGCTGGCAGCACAACTTCCTCATCTTCTGATTCTTCCTCAGATGCTGGTCCATAAGAAGTTATCATTTCAATTCTCCTGCACAAAACAAAATACTACGTAATTTTCTGCCATAATTAATTACAAAACAATCTATTATTTTACTGTGTTATGAATATTAATTTTACAGTATAACAGAAATAAAATGGTACTGTACTCACTTTACTGAAGACAATTTTCTTTTACAGTTATAAAGCACATTTCATAACTAGTTTTAATATGAATCTTAAAGTAGGTTTCAAAGGTGCACAAGATGCAAATGAATATTACTTAGTTAAAGTGCTAAAATTAAGTCACTCATACATCTTACACCTCCAGTAAAATTGCAACTGCAAATCTTCTCACATTACAGAAAACTCCATTTTTAGAAACCACTGTTCTGGGTCAAACAGTTCTTTCTAAATAAAAAAGACCTGAATGTAAAAATGGCTTGAATTTTGCCTCTCCTATAATTTCAAATTTGGTTACTACTAGCACATAGATAGTGGCTTCATTTGTGTGTGCTTCACTAGTTTTCTGTTTATCACATATTTTCTCAGCATACAAATTTTTGTTATACATAACTTATTTCAAAATTTTAATCTCATGGATTCCAAAAAGCAAACAATGAGTTGAAAATCTCATGTCAATAATTACTGAGAAGAGGAAACAAGTTTTCATAACCCTTTGAATGACAGCTGATGAAATGTTATAGTACTATAAAAAATGGAGAAAATATGCCAAGATAACATAATATCACAAATTCTCCAAGCACAGAGGTTGGAGTAACAGCATCGTTACAGACTACTAGCTACAGATCACTCCAAAAGTGAACTGCAATTAGTCAGTGCAAAAAGTTAAGGAAAATGATGTAACACTTGTTATGGCAAAGTTGATGGAAAAAAGCCATTGTTTTATAGAACATTTTCTAAACATGTTAACATTAAGAAGGTTATGGTGCTGATTACTACAATGAAGTTCTCATTATGGGCCATACATGTTCTACAGTAGGTGCATAGTAATATCCAAACAACTGCCACCAAATGTTGGAACATTTTAAATTCTTAAACTTACTCATCTTCAGAATCACTTGCTGCAGTCTTTCTTGACCTTCTTGTTCCAGTTGATCTTGTACCTGTAACTGTGTTTTCACCTACTGTTCCAGGTGGCCTTACATCTGTCCTATTTTTACTGACAGTACAAGTGCTTGGTGATGCCACTGACGCTGCTACTGCAGGAACTGCAAAGTGCCAAATATGTGAATATGAAGAACCTACTGAAGCTATAAATTGAAGCATGAGGGAGGAGAGAACCATTCCATTGAAAATACAACAAGGTGACTGATAATTTTTGTCCACATTACATTTTGAAAAAGTTACACTATTCACCAACAGATACCTGTAATAGTACTTGCAGCTAAACAAATAATGACGCCCACTGTGCATAAAGCAATTCGATGAACAGCTGTGCAATGTGTGTATGGCCACTAGTTATGCTGACCAAGAGCCTTGTCCAACAGATTCAAGCATATAAGAAGGGCCTTAACTTGAAACCTAAGGATCTGTGGACTCATATTTATAAAAACTTCTATCGCTGTTTTTCGACGTTCAACTCACCACTAAAATCTGTACATCTGATACTGAATCACCTTGTGCAAACAGTACTTCACAGCTGAACACTCACTCGTAAACTGAAGCTGCACATTGATATGCAAAAGGAAGAGGCTGTTGCGAAAGTTAAGATGCCACTTGAAACAAGTAGTGTGTCAACCCCATGACAACTAAGCCATGCACTGCAATTTTTGGTCACCCCCCCCCCCTTTTCTTTAATGTGCAGGGGTTCAAGAAAATATGATATTTACACATAATGAAACATTAAAAAAATTAATCATTTAATTTAATAACTTACATCCTTTGTTCCTAGTGGAGAGTCATACTTAAATGTCCTAAGGCACTGAATGTTAGTTCATGAATGCTGCACAAAGTGGGAGTCTAGATAATGCTTACTCATTGCAGCATGACTCATCATCTGATGCTGAGCAGGCATAACAGGTATCATCCCCATTGGCTGTTCCATCATCCAGTGCTGAGCTTGCATTGAAGTAGTACTTGCAATATAGGCTTGGTATTCAGGTGGCATTTCCCAAGTTACTGCATTTGTCTCTACATTCCAGTAGTATACATAGCCAGAATTTTCATCATAGCATTCTTGCCAAGCTGAAAAAAATTAAATACATAAACAAGGAGTCCCAGGTAGAATTCATAATGCCTGTTTTCTTGTACAGACTTCCTGTACTACAAAGTCTGTATTGTTATTTTTAAGTAATATAAATTTATAGTCCATTAATAATATGAAATTTAGTTCATGGATTAGTATTCTGGGCTTGTGTGAGGATGGTCATATGATAGAATCCTACTTGAATCACAATCTCCTTTTATGCTTGCAACCATAAATAAGTTACAGAAGACCAATCATCATCATAATCACCACCACTGTCTTTATTAATATAGTTGTTATTGTTGAAATTACAGATTCTGCCTAAATCAAATTTCTACAATGTAACCTCAAAGTTTTGTGCATCATCGCAAGGCTTGTAATTTACTTATAAATAACATACAGCAATGTTTAAAATTTAGCTTCACATAAAATTTCATATTCTAGCTAAAATGGTTCACTATTTATGGTAAGATTAAAAAAATTTAAATTAATAAAATTAATTCTTTTATTAAACAGGGACAGGTTTTTGCTGTCTTCTACTGAAATTTCATTAGATTCTAACTGTACAATGTGAAATGCGTTCAACAGTTAAAATTTCATACAACAAGGCACATACAATATCTGTACTGTCGTATTTCATTGCTCAATAATAAAAACTCACTATCATCTCTCATCTGACACTATATAGTCTGAGCTACTGAAAAAAGTGTTGTTACATAAACTACAAATAAATGAACACAATAAAAACAAACTTTCTTTTATCTGAAAGAAGGCTCCTAATAATGTTACACTTACCCATGGCAGAAGAGTGTTGTATGTGGCTCCTTGCATCTGCAGAATGCACCGCTCCTGCCATTTGTGATGTTGGAATTTCCACATGTGGTTTGGATGGAGCAATAATTTGAATTTCCTAAAAAGAAAACGGAGATTTAAATTTTAAAATGAAGAACGTTAGACCACAAATAATGCTTCATGATTAGCTTATGTGAAAATGTAAACAATTATTTACTGAAAGCAGATTAAAAAATACATTAACTTATGAACAAAAACTTAAACCATTCTTCGCTAACTATGCATATCACAAAAGTGACTTGAACTCTCACAAGTTGATGTATATAAAATATTGATCAGGATTGTCAATGTTTACCAACGTCGACCAGACTACACAGTGCAACAACCCAGAAGACAGAAATCTTCATACTCATCGCCCTGATGACAGAGGCAGTATGACCCCTGAAACGTTGGTAAACATCTACCAGACTACACAGCGCAACAACCCAGAAGACAGAAATCTTCATACTCACCGCTCTGAAAACCTCAAATCTTACATTTTACGTATTTCATTATGTAATGGATAAACTGATTTACTGCATATAACAGAAAGTAAATACTCACTTTAAGGAAGTCTGAAACTTTGGCATCCAAGTTTCCTGCCGCTTCTCTTCCCTCTTCTTCAGCCTCACTATCTGAATGATAAGGCCCAACCAAACCACTTAACAAATTGTTGCTATCAGATTTACTTGATGTGGAAGAGATGGCTCCTTGCACACCGGATCCACTCCCAGAGTCCCCATTCTGACTACTATGCTCCGCACATATCTGCTGATATTTAGCTAAAAGAAAAGTTACCACCGGTTAGGTATCAAACATGAAGAGACGAACATTTCATTTTCTTACATAAACGTCACACACCAGTGACTGCCAGTCTTGTTGGTGCACAGCATTAGAGTAACTCTCTCTCTCTCATATTAGGTTTCATAACCGCATTATTGGATATTTATTTAAGATCTATAATAAGTCTGGAAGTTGCTTGCAATAGTGTTGTTTCACCAAGTTGTGCAACAGCTCATCAGTGTACTCAAAAGCTTCAGTCACTTCAGACTGAATTTCAGGAAACTGTTCAGCTGCTTTACAATCATTAAATGCAGATTCATCTTTCAGGTTCAACCCACATATTCCATGTTAAACCTTTCACCCTTCAGAAACTTTAAATGTTACATCCCACAAAACAGTGTATCAAATTCAACTGTTTAGGCTTTCAAAACTACCCCACTTACAAGTACTTCTTCACTTAATTTTTGTATGAAACATTTGTATAAACTCATCTACATCAATGTTTTTTCTCTAAAAACCTCTTTTGTTTACCAAAGAATTTACACACAAATGTAATTTTTCTTCTCCTTTCACAAGCTGAGTACTGTACATTCCAGAATACAACATTCACAACATAAACTGTTTTTTTATTCATCCCTTTGAACACCAACAAACAATCTTCAACCTTTCTTCAACTGCATTTTTTTTCTTTTGGTCATCAATACAGCAACCCTGCTAATGTATACAATAATGAATGACGAGCTGTTAGTACAAGGACTATAGTCCTTGCAATGTCCCTTATT
The DNA here is from genome assembly GCF_977971745.1 of Zootermopsis nevadensis. Lineage (NCBI taxonomy): Eukaryota > Metazoa > Arthropoda > Insecta > Blattodea > Termopsidae > Zootermopsis > Zootermopsis nevadensis. Next base: position 12,297,753 of record NW_028259192.1, on the reverse strand, counting down.
AATTTAGCATAAACACAGTATATAATGTGGCAGTAATATCTTCTAAATAAATATAAATATATTTAAGAAAATTACTATTAAATAAAATATAACTTACTCTGCCAAGTTCGGCGAGGAGAATCCTGCTTGTCATTCAAATTTAAAACCTGTCTTCTTCCTGTACCACGTCGCTTCATGCCCATTATATGATGTTACTCTTACTGGTTATAAATTAAGTTGTCCTCAGACATGAAGAAATGCTATAAAAGAAAGCTTTTTTTTATACACAATAACTCACACTCCTTATCTGAGAAATGTTTTAACTTCTAGGTCCACTGATTTGAACAGTTTCTGCAGCAGTACATCTGGATTTATTTAAATCACTGTTCTACTATAACTCTAAATCACTCAAGAAAGTGGGCTTACCTGTCATCAGCTGATAAAGAGTATCAAAACAACTTTCCTCTGAGGGATGGGTGTGGGTGAGTGGGGGCACTATCAACTCTGCTGGATCCATCAGTCTAAGCTACTCTTGATACCAGTGTAACTCAGAGTAACAAATCCAGAAATCCAGAATACATACTGCCCCCCCTCCACCATTTACACCATAAGATGAAGGATGATCACTGTCTTCTGAATTATAGTGTCATGTAGTTTGGTAGAAGTTTACCAACGTTTCAGAGGTCCTTGCTGCTGCCATCTTCAAGGCAATGAGAAGAAGGAGACAGCAAGGAACTCTGAAACAATGGTAAAATTCCACCTGACTACGTGATGCTACAACCCAGAAGCCAGCCACCTTTGAACTTGCCACCATGAGAACTTCAAATCCTACTCAGCCTTCAAAACATTGTGTTTTAATACTTTTAAAAAACTTATGGTGAATAAAGTTCAAGATAAAGAAATTAGTAACAACACCATCATCAAAAACATGAAGAAAAGAAACAAACATAAAAGCAAACTTATTAAAATTCTATATTCAACTTTATACTTATTACAATTTTTAGGAAACTCTGTGTACACACACAGACACACATAACTTACACTACATTTCACCAACAAGTGACCACTAATGGCACTAGCAATACTTCCACATCAGAAGTTCACATTGTCACCATGCTGGAACTGTTAAAAGCATGGCATTTGGGAAATCTCAGTCAGTTTGGCCTCCCTACCAAGTTTCAAGAAAACTCACCAATTCAGAAGGTATTATTTGTTTTTGACATACATCTTTCAGATGAAAAGTCCAAAATTTCTGTTGTAAAATAAACACATTCTACATTAACTTTTGTACAAAAAGAAAACAGCTGTTCAATGTAGCTACCAATAAGCTGAAAAAATTTGATTTGTCCTTTATTAACATTTGTTAAATATATTATTATAACCCTGCTATCTGTACAAGGATTGTTAGGCAGGCATTATCCCAGACAATCGATCAATTGTGGTCCTGAGGCTCCTGTGACATGGCCAACATGGTCACCAGTTTATGCCAACATTGTTGACATCAGAGAGCAACTTAGTCATGGCACACAGGATACAGGAAATGAGGTTTGTACCATACATGGGGCATTCAAGCCCTGTTCTGACATCATGCTGATGTGTGCATACATGCCCATGAAGGGCATTTCAAGCATTTGTTAATATATGTAACAAGCAAAATTCTCCCTCAGTCAAGCATTCTGCATTTCACAATGTTGGAAAATGATACCCATTCATTGGACCTTTTTGACTCATACTGACATCTTGAAGCACCCCAATAGCTCATAGCACACAACTGAGGTATAGCTGCATATCGACATTCTATTGAATATCTGATACAAAGAACATAAGCACTCACTCAAAAGCTGCAACTTCAATGAAACAGAAATAATTTGCTCAATACAAGAACAGAGTTTGCAAACGTATAATTAAATACTGTAAAAGCTGCAAAAATGTTTTAATTGAGATTGCTGAAAACTTATCAACTGATACAAATCATCCCTCAGCAGATAATAAGATACTCAGGTCACCATCAAATGTCATACTGCTACAGAACTCACATGTGATGAAAAAAACTGACTGACTCCTATATATCCTATACCAATACAAGTCAGTTCACATCCTTGCAATGTCCAATTAGGTTGTTTCAAAACAAATTTCTGGTACTGGTAAATAATGGAAGTGTTCTTTTCCAATACAATTTTGGGTAATATGGTTTATTTTATGATACTGCCGGCTTCAAAGACCACATGATGTGAAATAATATGGCACTTAATGTAGAATGAACTGGAAACAATGTGGAAGAATGTGGTAAATGTTTAATTTATGGTGCTATCAATTTGCCTGGAGGGACTCAGGATAATCAATCTCAGATCCAAGATTTGAGTCAATACCTCTCAAATATAAGGCAAGAATGAAGAGACACAACAACGTTCGGTTGAGTGCTCTTGCATGTTACAACAGGTCAACATGGTGATTGTTTTTGTTTTCATAAGATCTGAATTATCTTCGAACATTAGAACTGATAGTCTTATGTTTTCAAATTGTATCAGTAGCACGAAACATGTAAGAACATATTAACTTCTTTATAAAAGCTTTGTTAGCATGTAAACAATCGTTGCGTCACATTCCCATTTACTAATACATACAGGTCAGGTTAAGGTATCTTGCACAATCCTTCGTCAGTGTATGTTTTGTCCGCAAACACGATCTGGGTTCCAAATAATATTCATAATAATCTCGTTAGTTAATACACAATCAAACCTCGTGTAAAACTTACCATTAGATATGACACAATTGTACCGATTCAAATGTTAACTCAAATATATCTAATATTTCCTATGGATCATTTCACAGTTATAATATAACGTCCTCAAATCACACAAAAACTATTTCTATTAATATGCACTGCATTTATTATATTTTGTTATCGTGACTATATTACTCTCTACCAACCACCATTATTAACATATTACAACCGACTACAAATACAAAGTGCAATGACAAACGTGCAACTCTTCAGAAACGTAGCATCATGCATAGTCCTGCCATCTCTGAATCGGTACGAACACTAGCCCAATTCGTAAACCCACACAATGCACCCCAGGATTATGCTGTTCATACCATCATCTTTCCCTTCTTCTCTAAAAAAAACAGGTACTCAACATAATCATAATCCCTCTAAAATATTAAACATCAATTATACCTCAAAGCCATATTTAATCAACAAAACTGTGATCAGTCTGTTTCACATTTCCCATCAAATTTATAAATGTATGCTGCAATTTAATCTGTACCTCACAATAATTCAGATTTCTTGTAAAGTCTACTCATTTAAACCTATCAACTAAGTACTTCACACCACAAAGAAGCAAGTGTCCTTGACAATTTAAGTCACTCAGCTAGTAAAGAAATTTATTTTATGGAACTATGTTCATTATCACGATCACCCATACATAACAGGCAAAATTAGAGAACTGTATATAGTACAACCCCGCTATAACGCGGGTCGCGGGGGGGGGGGGGGGGGGGGGGGGGCATTGGTAAACCCGCGTTATTACGGGAGTGCATCGGAAAATCGGTACAAGTACTGGACGTACTGTACGGTACGTACAGTATTGATAGACTATCGCCATTTAAGAGTACACATACTTATGGAAGCATTTTGTAAAAAGTGCCGTCTCATCACAATTATACAACTGTTCATCACTATAGTTGTGTCCTTCAGCTGCTTGCTGTAGTAGCTCTGTAAACTTTTCAGCTGTAGCTCTGTCAGAAGAACTGGATTCTCCTGCTATATTTATCTGAGCTACACCATGACGAATTTTCCACCGTGACAACCACCCACTTGATGCCGTGAACTCGTATTCATTTAGTTCTTTATGAAATTTCAGTGCCTGAGCTTGTTGAATCGGCCCGGACAACGGAATTCCTTCACTGCATTTTTGTAAAAACCACAGGTAAAGACATTCGTTTACATTGGTTGTATCAGGCAACCTGATTTTTTTTCAATCTAGCCCGACTCTGTGGTCTATTTGGTCTATATAAGAAAGCATTTTTTCTTCCTCTCGCATCCATCCACGAATTGTTCCCTCCGGTACGCCTAATTCCCGAAATAAACTAGACTTCGAACGACCCTGTTTCACTTTGTCGATAATGTCTAATTTTTCTTGAACGTAATAAGTTTTTCTTTTTGTTGTCATTTGTGACTAGTTCAGTAACGTGCACTGGACAAAAAGTAGCAATGAAAGCAGTTTAAAAGTACAAGTCACTTTAATATACCGGTAAACAAAAATACAGGACAAAATGTACGTAAAGAAATTAAAAGAAAAAGTTGATAGTGGAACCACGGTTCCGGAGAATCTGACGTAAATACGTCTCTGTAATGTTAATGAAATAATTCTTATGAGATAAGTATTTGTGATATTCTAAAACGTTTTTACCAGCACAAAATTATCTACTTTATGACGTACTTCTTCAACCGATTCACAGCTCAGCTCTTTCAGCAATAACGAATGCGGATTGTTGACGGCAGTAATGTAACACAACAATGCCGAGTAAACAGATGATGTTTCCTAGGTAACATAACAATGCGCGCAAGCTGACCATTGTCGTAATGTCAAAAAAAGATTTTAGCACACTTGATAGAACACAATAAAATAACACGAGAGATAAAACTGCACAACACGATGCTGTGAATGATAATGGTAACTGAACGTGGTCATATCCTGTACAACTGGAAATTTATTTTAAAATAAACTAATTTTGCCAACAGGTATTTCCAAGAACTACCCAAAACGATGGCTATTGTAAAATAAACATCCTGTTTATAGTAGGTCTGTTAGGCCTAATTAGTTCAGTACACTAGCACAACACAACTGGAAAGTGCTCATATTATAATTTGGTTACATTCCTCATTTTTTATTTTTATTTGCAGTGTTCTGTCTGACGACAGGTCCATATGAACAGGATCCTTCCATCCTTTTCTCGGACTGGGACCTGTTCATATACGTTCTTGGCAGATGATCCAGAAGTGGTTTGCCATTGCCTTCTTCTGTGTGTGAATGGAGTAATTCTTGGGATGCCAAGGAGAAACCGGGGAAGCCCCCGGAAGAAAACTCCGTGTTGCCTAGACCACGGCCTTGCCCAACACAAGTTATAAATTCGGGCACCGCCGGGAATCGAACCCGAGACCCCAGGATTACAAGGCCAGCGTTCTAACCGCTAGACCACCGTGGCTGGTTACATTCCTCATTACCCTATGAAAATAGCCAGAAGCCCATCTGATACAAGTTGACTGGATTCTTAAATGTTTACAACACAACCAACAGAATTGAAGGATACTCAAAAATATGGTATGTATAAATAACAAATCCTTTCACCTGTAACACAACTGAAGTTACTGTTATGCCTGCAACCAGATACATATTCATTTGTTTCAAATGCTCATCATGAAGGAAAAATGAGAATGTTATACGTCACTTCTCACATTTTACTGACCAGAAATGTTTCTTACATGTCATGTGAATGCTGAAATGTTACACAAGCAAATACAAATTAGTCACATATCAAGCGTGTTTTAAAAGAAATTTTAACTACGTATATCACAGTATTACTGCACATCTATTTACCCTAAAGCAGCCTTCTTTCAGCTATGGTTCATAAATCTTCACTTATTCTTTACCACATTTATGAGAGAGAAAGAAAAATACAAAAATTTAAAACTTTCAAACACAGCAATTCTTATACATAAATTGTAAGTATTTCTACACAAAAATTATGAATATTAAATGCTGTAATTATAAAAATTTAAGGTGACCTCTGATCTTATGAGAACTGCCTAAACTCTTGAAACAAAAACTTAAAGATTCAACAGAAATAAGAGACTTAACAGATAAATTCAATTAACAATTACAAATCTTTTACATATTCCCTTAAACTGTTCTCACATAACAAAAATAAAGAAAAACTGTGTCACATTCAGGTACACACAGTATATACCAGGTGTGGCAGAGGAAATGCATGTTTTTCAAATAACAATAACTCAGTTGATTTTCAAGTTAAAAAAATTGTAATTACACAAAAAGAAAGGTTTTACAACACAGTTTTTGTTGAACATTTTTTAATTACTTCCAAAAAAATAAGTCAAGTGACGCCCTTCCTTCTGTACGCACTCTTGCAGCCTCTCCTCGAAATTCTGCATTGCTCTTCCCAACATTTCATCCTCCACAGTAGCGATTTCCTGGCGAATGGAATCTTTCAGTTCCTGGATGTTGTGTGGTTTGTTTCTGTAGACCTTTGATTTGAGGTAACCCCACAAAAAATAGTCACATACAGACAGGTCAGGGGAGCGAGGCAGCCAAGGGATATCAATGAAACAGGAGATGACGTGTTGGGGAAACATGCCACAAACCACCTGCATCATCTAAGCCATCTACTAGCAAGGGGCGGAAATCCCCCACCCTCCTCCTTGCTGAGTACCAGCCATTCGAAAAACATGCGTTTCCTCTAACGCACCCAGTATAACAGAAGGTTCATAAATGTATTTGGACACCTTAATCTCTGCACAAAAACATATAAAGTACAGTACAGAATACAGTAATCCACAAAGAACAGCTGCTTCAAAGAAAATTACCATGATATTAGTGCAAAGATAAAATTAACTTATGTCTTAATATAGTAAAAATCAGTATTTTGCAACATACGAGGCGCGTCCACAAAGTAAGTTTCCCACTCGTCCCACAGCTAGCAAACCTTATATTGCGCGAAGCGACTGTGCGTACGTGATAGATCAATGACGTAGCATGGCGCATGCACTAACGGTACTTCCCGCGTTCTCACAGTAGCATCGTTGCAGCTGTTGAAGATGGAGGTTCTTATTCCAGCTCCCGCCGACTGTGAAGTGCGGTCAGTGATAACGCTAGGCCGCACACGGCTCGACGGACAGCAAGTCTCCTGCAGGAGTTCAGCTGGGAGGTGTTTAATCATTCACCCTACAGCCCGGACCTCGCTCCCAGTGATTTCCATCTTTTCCTACACCTCAAGAAATTCCTGTCCGGTCAGCGTCAGCGTTTTGAGAATGACAGAGAGGCGGAGATGGTTGTCACACAGTGGTTCCAATCCCAGGCGGCAGACTTCTACGACACAGGTATTCAAATGTTGGTCCCACGATATGACAAATGTCTCAATTCTGGTGGCGAATATGTTGAAAAATAGCTGGACACTTGCTGTATCTGTTGCAATAAATATTTCCGTGAAATTGTGTTTTGTTTCTGTAAACGGCCCCAGGGAAACTTACTTTGTGGACGAGCCTCGTATTAGCTAAAAACTGTTTTCACTCAGCAATACATTAAAAGTTTGATTTAAAGTACACTACAATTATTTTTATATCACAATCCAGCATTTAAGTGAAACACAACAGGTAACATCACTTGGTCTTCTGGGTTGAGATACCACGTAATTTTGTAGGTGGCTACCGATGTCTGAGAAGAACGTACTAATGTTCCTCTTATGTGATGGTAACCACTTACCAAGCAACCACATGAATTCACAGCCCACAAGACCATAACTGACATCTTCACTGCCATGAAAACATCAAGTTATTCCAATTGCAATTTGGGATTCTAGTACACTGTGATGAGCTATTGGGTCAATACACACAAATGCTCAATATTACACTGCATGAAAACCTCTGAAAAATGGGATATATACTTTTAACTAAAAACAGAACTTAACTTTGGTAAATCACACATAGTTTCTATGCAGCAACTGCAAATCCAACACGATCATTCCCCATGTCAAACTCTGTGTAAAATTTGCCAATAAAGACATCACCTAGGATCCAGAGAGGGCCTTTAGGCAAATCTATACCCATGAAACCAGAAAGGCACACTGTGCGACCAAACTGTGACACCTGGAACACAATATTAATGATGAAGTACACAATTATATTTATACAAAAACAAGACACAATTGCAAAGTCAAACCACATTACAGATATGACTTCAATAATAATATTAAAAAAAACAGTACAGGTAGCCCTCGATTTACGCCGGGGATGCGTTCCTGGACGAACCGGTGCAAATTGAAACTCTTTTATAATGTAAATCAATGGGAAGTCAATGACATGCGTTCCCAGCACCCAAACATTGACGAGTAGTATAATGGCATTACATTTAAAGCTCTGAAATAACGGAAATAAAATAAAGGGAATTTAAAAAATTTATTTTATACACTTACAGTCGGCAATTCGTTGGTCCCCGCAATTGACTGCGACTCTGTCATGTGATTGATGTGTACAGTCATCTCTGCTGTTATGCGATAGTTGCATTCACATAAGACGCCGACCTATAGAAAATCGCGTAGTAAAAATAACCCCTAAACCTCCGCAGAGATTAAATTAGTCCTTTGAAAGTTTAAAGCGCCAGGAATGAAACTGCATAAGAGCAAACTCGCATATGCAAAAGTTTGCATTTCACAAACAGCTTTTACCGATTCATCGATCTCAGTCGAGCAAATTCGCGTTAACGAAACATACGAAATTGCAGAGATGACTGCATTTATAATTTTTATTCAAAATCAGTGATGTAAGAATTACGATTTAGTATAAGAATCAGTACGAGATACATTGTAAAACATTATAAATAATAGTAAAGTATATTTTTTCACTTTTTGACTTTCTGGTTTCAAAATCGTCGTTATTCTGAAATGGTGCAAATTGAGGGCTACCTGTATATAATTTTCTAAACTACATTTATGAAATGAAATACAGATTGTGATGTCCTGTATTGTGACGCCATGTAGTCTTGAAGGTGGATACCACTGTTCCACAGGCACCTTTACCCTGAAGATGTAGGTGATTGGTTCTCCAGAAATATCAGTAATCGTCTACATGTCATAACCCAGATGACCACAATCCAAATTTTCACCACAGTAAAACCTCATACAATTTGAATTTATCCTCTACTGGTCACAAATGCAATGATGAGAGACAATTTCAATTGCTTTTCCTCTTTATGGGAGATTCAGGACTCTTTCTACTGACAATTATTCAACAAAGTCCGAGTACTGGGAGAAAAACAATAAATGTTATGACAAATCAATAATATTAAAGAAGGTACATTATTACTTACTCTAAGAATATAATCCTTTCCATCCAGGGTAAAATTCCTACTGCCAAGTATAAAATCAATCACAGGTAGCTTGGGAATCAAGTTGCAGTCCACCTAAATGTACATATAGAACAAGAGTGACAAAAAATTCAGTATTCACAAAACTGTTAAATTTCTCCAGTTGGGCAATATAAGTTTGTCATAATCTAGCAATTAAATGTAATGTACCAAGTGAGTCAGCATTCTAGGCAAGTGTGCGAATGGCCATATGATATACAGTGAAACCTCGATGCATCGTTTTCGGCGGGGGTGGGAAATAAAAACGATAGATGCGGGAAAACGATAGATGCGGGAAAGCATTAAAAATTTTAAAAAAAACAATGTTTCTCTTTCAAAGTTACTTCTTTTTACCAAAAAAGTCTTTAATGGACAACTGGTTTGTCGAAACTTTACGTTTTAGACCAAACAGAGTACTTTCCACGTTCAAAATGTTTTCCTCGTCACGTTCGCTAATATTATGGGCATAAAAGAACGACTTCACTTTTGCCAATGCAGCGTGTGCTTCGGCAAAACTCGGCACAGCTTCGGGCTCGTATTCGTCGTCTTCCTCACCGCTCACACCCCCTTCGCGATCGTCACACAACTCATCAATCGTGTCGACTCCGCATGTAGCAAGCTCGCTGTCTACTGCCGCGTAGTCACCAAATTTAACCACGTCTTTCACGGCGCCAAATCTATTCCAGTCTTCGTGAAAGCCATCATGCTCATCCACACTGACGTTAGAGTCTGCTTCTGCGCGAAGTTCACACCCGTAGCCACCTTTGTGAAAACAATTCAGAACAGTTGGTTGGGAGACATGCCGCCAAGCTGCCACTGTGAAATGAATTGCTTGTAGCACGTCAATTTTCATGTTGACATCCTTCCCAGCATCCATTTCACATACAGCTGTTTGCACAAGGCGCTTTCTATACAACTGCTTGAAAGATTTTATGATGCCCAAATCAAGCGGTTGCAAGACGCTCGTGCAATTTGCTGGATACTGCACGACTTTCACATTTCGTAGAAATGTCGTGTCCTTCGGATGAGCGGCACAATTATCAACAAACAGCAAAATCTTTCTGCCTTGTGCGCCCATGGAGGCATCTAGAGAACTTAAAAACGCCGTAAAGACGTCTGTTGTCATCCAAGCCTTTTTGTTGGCGTGATATTTCACCGGAAGTTTTTTCATGTTTTTGAAACAACGCGGTTTTCGTGATTTTCCAACTACAATCGGAACCCGTTTGTCACTACCGTCACTGTTAACACACAGAAGAACAGTAATTCGGTGTTTTGCACGTATTCCCCCGTGGCAAGATTCACCTTTCAATGCCAGAGTCCTATCCGGGAGGGCGTTGTAGAAAAGTCCGGTCTCATCCGCATTATAAATGTCCCGCGGCTCATATCCCTCCAGCAGTGTTGGCAGTCTCTCGAGTCACAGCTCCGTTATTTCCACATCCACAGCAGCACTTTCGCCTTTCCTTTGTACTTGTAATAAAAGCATTTGTGAAGAAATTCACAGTGCACATGCCATTTGGCATCGCTGGAACGAAATATGAGTGCACCCTAATTAAAATCGTAAAATTTCTGACAATGAGCACCGCCATTCACTCCAACTATCACCCCTGCACCACTGTCCCCTCATTCCAAAAGGATCTGTGCTGGTTGGGCGACATAACAGGTTACCGCTACTGTGTATTCCAAAAACATTCTGCGTCTTTCGGTATTAATTTATCTCAAAACCCAGCATTTTAATTTCTCAGAAACGATCATTGCGGGAAAATTGTGGGCCGGGACTAAGATTTTTGAACGATCGATGCGATAAAACGATAGTTCGAGGAACGATAGAAGCGGGAAAATGTAACATTATTTTATATGGGATGTATTCGGGACCGAACAAAACGGACGATGCATCCGGGAAAACGATAGTTCCGGGAACGATGGATAGAGGTTTCACTGTATTCCCACTCACATTATATTTATTTCTTACCATCATAATTGTGTTATAGAATGTTATCATTATTAGGGCCTTATTATTTATTACTATACTCTTTGAAAGAACTTATCCATCAATATTAAATTTGTTGTATATATCCTCAAAGTTTCACACCATAGCCATATTTGTAATTGTTGAATTATAAGCAATATTTTATACACAAGCTTAATTTGAAGGTTTGTTTATTATCTATTTTCACACCAATTAACATGCCTAATTCCAACTTATCATTAGTTACTGCTGTCAAACTGAAAGGTTTGGACAATTATCACATGGCTGTCATGTTATTATTTTACATTCTACTCAACAAAATTTCTATATTTTTCAATGATCTATTACCATTTCCAATCACAATAATAAAAGCAACTTCAATGTAAACAAGTCTGAAAAAATATTGCAAGTATTGTATTTGAGCTCCGGTCATGAAAACTAGCAATGGCTGGAGGTTCGTCGTGCTGACCACAAGTCACCCTATATCTGTTTGGATGATTGTTCACCTCTGCTTAGGCATGTGAACGTGAGGATAGCAGTCAAGCTAGTCAGCTTTGGCTCTCTGGAGCTGTTACGTCACGGATTTAATTTTTAATTGTATTTGAGCACTGAATCACCCTGCATTATATGCTTTAGAAGGAACACAAATCACATTCAATGCACCAATTGATCACAGTGTGTTCTTACCATGTATTCACCACCCACAATAGGAGTGCCACCGATGAGTTTATTCAGAGCTGTTACTTCACTCACAGGTCCAGCAATAAGACTGGTGCCAGTATCAGCAATTGCCTCACAACCAACAGCACAGAAGGAGCTGCTTCCAACTAGTACTCTGCAAATCAACAATTCTGGACAGACTTAACTATTGCACTTGGTTTTTACATCAAATCTGACATTATTACTTCAGTTTGCATTTATGCCAAATATATGGTGCAGTAGGATCAGAAATAAAATTGACACTGAATTCATGAAATATTATATTTGCAAAATAAGTTTCATTTTCAATCCAGCTCTCTCTCTATAAACTGATATTATGAGACAGTTAAACTCAAAGCAATCCTGTGCTTATCATATAACGATGATATAATGAAGTAAAATTTCATGTATTCTTAACTTCACCACTATCTGAACATCAGGAGTTGGTTTGCTAATTTATTATGAAATTCAAGTTAATGTAAAATCTAATTTAACAAACAAAATCAATGTACCTATAAAAGTAAAAAACTTCAAAACAACACAAAACTTTCAGATCATACAACACTGCCTGTGACTGGTCTCTGCAAATTATAAAACATTTAAAACTTGAAAACAATTTACTCAATAAGAATTCTTCAGACTGCAACAGGTTTTCAAAGCCTAGAAAAACATCTGTCATTCTAAGCGTCACATATTCAGAAACAAATCCTAGTGAACAGTTAGTGATATTGAAAGAAAAAATTCTATTTCCAGCAGTATATTCCCAAAGAACACGTGAAATCAAGTTATACAAACCACATGAAACGGCGGGATAAAAATACTATATGAATGTTTATTACATACAGAGCATTAATATGCAACCACTGATGTCTTACTACTTGCAGCATTGTGCTGAACTTTGTAGAAACACAATGACTGCATAATAAGATATCTCCTAATAACAAAACATTCTTAAAACCCATAAAGCATTCTAAACATATCACAATGTCTTTTAGGCAGACTGTTTCAACAGAGCAATGCCATTTTTTATACTGATTGTGTAGTTTGTAATTTTCTATGTGGTTTCTGTTTCAGACTCTGCACCTAATAGTTGCAAACAACTACTAATTTTTTAAGATGTTATCTCTTTGCAGTCATAACATTGTATTTTATGCAGCCAGGATTGCTATGGGATTTAAATACTCCTGAATTACTGAATACCTATAATACATAATCCCATTTCACTTTTCAAAGGAGTTAAAATTATTTGTACCAGATTGTAGTAGATAAAACATTCAATAATTAACTGCCCATATGAAGTGGCCAGCAGTATATATGAACCAACCAGACACATGACAAGAAATTCTGTCCATATGTCAACATACAACTGTGGGAGGAAATGTAGCGTGTCGATTAAAAACCAACATACGACAGAAAAGTGTTCATGACAAAAGAATGAATAACACCAGAACAAAGTCAAATTTGATACTTTCTTCTAACACTTCTTCTTATTCTTATGTAAGATTTGAGATTTCACAGCAGTGAGTATGAAGATTTCTGTCTTCTTATTCTTGCATCTACATGTGATTATGGATAACAGTATTACATATACTAACCTCCTCTTCTTCTTCTTCTTCTTTGCTGGTGCTACAACCTTGTGTGGGTCTTGGCTTCATCAAATATACTTACAAGTTTTATAAAATTTCCCTTAATATGGCAAAACAGGTATATGGAAGAAATATTTCTGCAGTTTCCTTAAATTAATGTAATTATAATTAGTTATTTGAACTCACTTGTCCATCTTGAATTGCCAGTATGCTTTTTTATCTACTGGCAAATAAGTGAAGTCTCCTGTGTAGTGTTTGGGATCTGAACCACCAAGAATTAGCTCACCTCCTTGTGGTGCATCAGGGTCTCTGGTGAGAAAACAAACGTACAATTTTACTTTTCTGATTTCAAATCAGTATTACCAAGTACAATTTCAGGTCATCATGGCAACAAGTAACAAGTATGAAGGCTGTTTCTTTGTTGATAATTTTCATAGTTAGATATTTAAAAAACTGTGGAACTTGTGCATATGTTAGAATGACAATAGTTAGTAAATCAGCAGGAACTTACTTGAACTCCACAATCCTAAAAAGAAAAATACTGTCTGCAATACATCTACATCATTGAAGGTTAGCCTTTGTTATATGGAAATAGGACATAAAAACACCCCATACTATGGGGCTGCTACCAAGTGGACTTAAACTCCATTGTAAACAGTTTGGTGGTATGCTAGTACAAAGAGTTTGACTGCATATAAACAGTGATGCACAGATTATAAAGGTTAATGTCCTTTTAATTACTTTTATTACAAAAGAATTAGGAGAATTTTATTAAATTACATGTACTGCACACCTTCCCTGCTGCAGAACCAATTACCTTATAACACCTGCCCAGTTTACTCATTTTCTCCAACTCCAGTCCCTTTCTTCGTCAAAGTCAAGTGTCACAAAAAATAAGCCAATTTTATTATTTCAATGTTGTAATTTTTGTTGACACAGGTGCACCTAACTTTCAAATAATGTATACCATGAAATGCGTTCATGCACTGAACATTCATAAGATAAGTTAATTCTTCGACTACAAAATATGTAAACTATGTTAATACATTCCTGCATCATTATCAAAGATAATTTTCCTCATATAACTGTAGCAAAAAATTTAAAGATTAGAATAAGTTAATAATAAAACGGAAACTTCATAAAATGTCTTCATTTATGCACAGCACATCAACTGTTTTACAAAACAAGTATTGAATTGTTCCGAAGAACTGGGGAGGAATTACTTCATTCAGCAGGACTATCTATAGGTGGATTAGCATTACATTTTGCTTATGCTTAAGAATTTGATGTGTAGTCTTATATTCATCTCTATTGAACAGCCCTGTAAGTTTTATAAATTACAATCTTATGAATAGCAGTTAACATATTTTAGAAAAAATTAATTGCTTGCAGACACATGTGGATTTTAATTCAAATATAATTTTATATAATTCTGAAATCAAGTTTCGTGTATATATGTACATGCACATATATGTGCAGATTATTACAAGATAAAATACCTGTTAAGATAAAATGAGAAGACAGGCTGTGAGATAAGTCCCTGTTTGATCAAATTATAAAACACGGGTATGACACCATCCACAGATATTGAGCTGTATGCCATTCCCAGGATACCATCAAACTTTGCAGCAACAAAGGCCAGTCCAGGTTCACTTACAGCCTCTGCAAATGTCTGCTTTTTCACTTCAAGTCCCCCCACCTGCAAAACAGATTTAATGATGTAAAGTATATACATAGTAATCATGCAATACAAATTCTGTGTTTATAATTAGAACCTACATAGAAAGGTGGTTCAATAGAAACCCACCCATAGGCCAATTACATATCCACATTGAGTTCATTCAAACCGAGTAAAAACCCACATTCAGACATGCATACCCAGCACTGGATGCCTTTTAAGATAATTCAAAAACCTTCCACCAGAAAAAGGCATCACCACCTTGTTTCACTTAAGCATCTGACTGGAATCAGCATCCCTCGAGTACCTACTTCAGTAACACAAACATCCAGACTATGCCAGACACTCCAGTACCTCCCAACGTGTGCTGCACCTTGGTCTTGAAACATTTTCCTGCGTAAGGGCATGTGTTATCATACAATTGTCTGCACCAGGCTTTCATAATGCTTTCAGATGCACAAACACTGTCATACATGGCCTGCATCCACTAATGAATCTCCACTGACCAAAGGCCTTCTCCACCCAAAATCTGGATCATAGCATGTTTACTGTGCTTGAATGGATGTGGAATATGATATGCAATATTTTCAACACTGTCACACATATCTCTGCTGAACAGTAGCACTAATGCTCATAATTTGATTAACTGATTCCTTATCCTACACTTCTAACATAATCATGGTACTGCATGACTCAATATTCACAAATGTCAAGCACTAGGTGAATCAAATTCATATCAAATAAGCAGTCTGAACGAAAGGTAATTTACAGAAGATAAAACATAGTATTTAAAAACTCTTCCCAGATTTATGTTATTGAAATTCTATAAGACATACTTAGATATCACTTACATTGACAGTATCAGTGGACAGGAATCCAGACAGACTGCCAGAGCCATAATGGATTTCAAATTCAGTTCCATTTTTCATGTAAGATGATGACTTTGTAGAATCATATTTGTAATGAAGCACTGCAATAAAAATGATGTATCTGTGTAAATAAAAAATCTGTATACTAGCTATATGTTATAAAGGAAAGCAGCCAAGAAGAGTGTGTGTTCAGATTGTTTGTCATGCCTACAAAACCAGTTAACCTTTCTTCTCACAGTTCAAGCACACACAGGAGGGTTAACAGTGATAACACTCACAAACTTCACTATTCAACACTTCACAGAAAATAATAATAATTCATCCAGAAGATGAGTACAGATTATGATAGACTGCAAATCATAAAATTTTTCAAATACCTCAAGAATATCCATTCCACACTGTACTACCCCATACAAAATTCAACTATGAATTTTATATACTCTTTTGACAATACCTCCAACAAAGCAATTATGAATATAACTGTATATTTATACCAGATGATATAAAATAAAAAAAGTGACAGTTTACCGAGAGAAATAATGCAGGAATGCAGCTGCAAATGTAAAATGGAATAAACACAACACCAACAAGAAAAGTGGAGGGCACTAGACATAGGTTGTTCACCTTTACTCTTTTTTTAATCTACACAGCAGGAAAATAAAGACTTGCAGCAATGTTCATCATAATAAAGAGGTATTTCACTCAAAGACAATGAAATTCAAAAAAACGGACATAACATGTGAGGTGCAAGGAGACAAAGGTGTTGTCTGTTGGCAAGGCAAGAGGAAACTGTATACAAGAACTTCATGTGCATAGTTCCCTGAATCAGGTAACTATGTGTACAAATCATGTGTGTGTGTGTGTGTGTGTGTGTTTGGGGGGGGGGGGGGGGGGCAACACACCCATAAATTATTTCAAGAACAATTTTTAGAAGTTCAGATTCATTGTACATCATTATTTTCTGCCAGCCGCACTGCCACACTCTCTAAGAGTCAGTGACAATTCATTCTGCTGCTAGCCTACTGGACTGTACTCCGACTACTACAAACTTGCAACTTCACACTGGAGCTTGCTACATCACATACCGGTGAAACCGGGGATCATTAAATCATAGCACTACTTTAAGCCCTTCTCAGAATGTCTTGTTTCCTCATATTTTGTTACATAGACTACATCAAACAAGTAGTTCTAAAATAAACTTGTTTCTGGCATACAGGAAAAGTTCAACCTGTACCTCTCCATTCTCATGTTTCTACCAGCAATAAATAAAATATAATCCTATACAGTGGTGTTCCTTCTCGAAGGTATCACCACCTTGTCGAAGGCAATCTGCCAGGTGAGGAGGCTTGCGTGCTCAAATGACCCTTAGGGCTATGCCGGCCGGAGCTTCGGCTCGTGGTAGGGTCACCCAAGCCAGACAGGTCTAAGGTGATGTGCTAGACTAAGAGTGATACCCTGGTCCTCCAGGTTGGGGGTTTGGCGTAAGGCTAACAACCTTTCACCGTAAAAAAAAGCACAGTTACGAAAAAATTAACTAAGCCTCGGACCAGGACAGGCTCTTTGGCACGACCATGGCAATTGAAAAAGGACATGAGATTTGGTACTTGGAACATTAGGAGCCTCTATAGGACTGGGGCACTGAAATCAGTGAGTAGGGAATTAGAGAATTATAAGTTAGACTTAGTGGCAGTGCAGGAAGTGCGATGGGACGGGGAGGGCACGATCCCTGTGGACAATTTCACATTTTTCTATCGAAAGGGGAGTGACAATCATCAGTTAGGGACGGGGTTTTTTGTTCATAACAAAATTAGGGCAGCAGTTAAGAGAGTAGAATTTGTTAGTGACAGGTTGTCTTACGTAATTTTGGAAGGACGTTGGTGCGACATCATTGTCCTTAATGTTCATGCCCCAACTGTGGACAAAAGCGATGATATCAAGGATAGCTTTTATGAAGAACTGGAATCAGTATTTGATACATTGGCAAGTATCACATGAAAATTCTGCTAGATTTCAATGCAAAAATTGGGAGGGAGGATACCTTCAAACCCACAATAGGCAGCGAGAGTCTCCATGCACTTAGTAATGATAACGGTGTTAGAGCAGTAACCTTCGCTACGTCAAAAGATTTAATTGTAAAAAGTACAAAATTTCCACACCATGATATTCATAAATACACTTGGACTTCCCCAGATGGGAACACACACAATCAAATAGATCATGTTTTGGTAGATAACAGAAGGCAGACAAACGTAATTGATGTGAGGTCTTTCAGAGGAGCAGATTGTGACACTGATCATTATCTGGTGGTAGCAAAAGTGAGGGAGTGGCTTTCAGTAAGTAGATGAACTAAGCAAAATTTTGACACAGAAAGATTTGATTTGAAAAAAATTAGTGAGGGAGAGGCAAAGGAACAATATCAAGTTGAAATTTCGAGCAGGTTTCAAATTTTAGAGACGGATGAAGATATGGAAAGTGGGGACATCTACAGGGAGTGGGAAAATGTCAGAAACTGCATCAAAATTTCAGCCAAAGAGAAACTAGGATACTACAGGAGAAAGCAAAATAAACCGTCGTTTGATGAAGAATGTTCCAAATTAATAGATCGAAGGAAGCAAACAAAACAAATGCAGATAATCTATGTAACGTGAGACGTGAAGCTAGTAGAACCTTTAGGAATAAGAAAAGGGAATACCTGAAGGGCAAAATTGCTGAACTTGAAACAATTAATAAGGGAAAAAATATCAGAGACCTGTACAGAGGCATTAATAACTTTAAGAAAGGATATCAACCCCAGACCAATTTGGTAAAGTTTGATATGGCAATTTGCTTGCAGATCCAATAAAAATTGTGAATAGGTGGAAAAAAAATTTTAGCCAGCTCTTAGATGTTCATGAGACTGGTGATATTAGACAGATTAAATTACATACAGCTGAACTGTTAGTGCTAGAACCTAGCTTAGATGAAGTTGAACTAGCCATTGGGAAGTTGAAAAGTTATAAATCTCCAGGTATTGATCAGATTCCAGCCGAATTAATCAAAGCAGGTGGCAAAGGGTTGCATATGAGGATCCATAAGCTTATTCAGTTAATTTGGGATAAGGAAGAGATGCCATAACAATGGAAGGAATCCATAATTATTCCTATTCATAAGAAGGGGGACAAGACTGATACTGGTAATTACCGAGGAATTTCTCTCCTATCAACCTCATACAAAATTCTATCCAACATTCTTTTGGCAAGATTAACTCCATATGCGAATGAAATTATTGGGGATCATCAGTGTGGGTTCAGACGAAACAGGTCAACAATTGATCAGATCTTTTGCATTCGTCAGATACTTGAGAAAAAATGGGAGTTCAGTGGGACGGTACATCAATTATTTATAGATTTCAAAAAAGCCTATGACTCTATGAAGAGAGAAGTGTTATATAATATTCTTACTGAATTTGGTATACCAAAGAAGCTAGTGAGTCTAATAGGAATGTGCTTAAATGAAACCTGTAGCAAAATTCGAGTAGGTAAATATGTATCTGAGACATTCTTCATCAAGAACGGTCTAGAACAAGGAGATGTTTTGTCTCCCTTGCTATTTAACTTTACGCTAGAATATGCTGCCATCAGGAAAGTCCAAGATAGGCAGGAGGGTTTGCAATTGAATGGGACACATCAGCTATTGGCATATGCTGATGATGTTAATTTATTGGTGGACGATATGAATACAATAAAGAGGAACGCAGAAGTTTTACTAGAGGCTAGTAGACAGGTGGGGCTAGAAGTAAATTCAGAAAAAACTAAGTACATGTTGGTATCTCGTCATCAGCAGACAGGCTGGCAGGGTAGCTAATAAGTCCTTTGAAAGGGTTACAAAGTTCAAAATATCTGGGAACAACAATAACAAATCAAACTGATACTCATGAGGAAGTTAGGAGGAGATTAAATTCTGGAAATGCTTGCTACTTCTCAGTTCAAAATATTTTGTCTTCCCGTCTGATCTCTAAGAACCTGAAAATTAAAGTATACAAAACAATAATCCTGCCTGTTGTTTTGTATGGGTGTGAAACATGGTCTCTCTCAGAGGGAGGAATACAGATTGCAGGTGTTTGAGAATAGGGTGTTGAGAAGGATATTTGGGCCTAAGAGAGAAGACGATGGGGCATGGAGAAAACTGCATAATGATGAGCTTAAAAATTTGTACTGCTCCCCCAGTATTGTCAGGGTGATTAAGTCGAGAAGAGTGAGATGGGCGGGGCATGTAGCACGCATGGATGTGACAATAGGTGTGCACCGTGTATTGGTTGGGAAGCCTAAGGGGAAGAGACTGCTGGGGAGACCTAGACGTAGATGGGAGGATAATCTCAGGTGGGATCTATGGGAGATAGGAGTTGAAGGAGACTGGATTTCGTTAGCCCAGGACAGGGTCCGGTGGAGGGCTTTGGTTAATTCGGTGATGAACCTTCGGGTTCGGTAAGCCATCTAGTTAGTTAGTTATACGGTGGTTAGTTATCCAGTTTCAGGAAATGGCCACATATTAGTGCAGCCAATCACTTTCATAACATAACATTACTTATGCTACTTACAACATGCTATGCTAGTGTAGTGACATTTCTTCGATGGGACCCATAGGTTGGATGACCCAGTATCAAACACCACTCGGAACTTCTGAGGTGGGTCACCAATACTTATTGGACCATAGTATTGTGCCTATAAAATTATCAGTTCATCACAAAACAACAAATTAATCTCAGCTATCTGGTCTCTATGTCACTGGTCTTCTGGGTTACAATGATATACAGTCTCGAGGTTCTCACTAAATCCGAACTTCAGTAACTACCTACAAAACTACAGTGTCAATACCCAGAAGATCACAAACAACCCCATTATCATAAGAACTTCAAATCATTTGTTGTATCTACATGCTCAAATTGTCAGAAACATCAGGCAATGGTTACCTTTCACATCACACAATATTACTGTATGAAAGACGGTATCACAAATAATGATCATTGACTTTGTTGCACAGTACCATAAAGTAAAACCAATAAGCATCAGTCTTCATTATCAATACAACTGCATTCTCCCAGGTCTCTTACAACTAAACAAATTTTTTTGAAAAGAGCATGTAATTTTGTTTCAATAACATTCAACAGCATCTTTAAAAATAAAAAACCTGGCAAGATTTATAGTTTGCAGACATGCTACAGCACAGTTTTTAAGGAATATATAATTGCATCAAGCATTAAATGGACTATTAGCAAAAGAACACACTGCTGATGCAAGTGATGCAGGACTTGGTACAATAAATTTAGTCTGAAGAATCAGGTACAGCTAGCTGCATGATATTCTTGGCAATTCATATTTGAACTCCCATGCAACCTTTAACCACCAGTCTTTTAACTATTATATCTACATGGTCTTTCCACCTCTTGAACTATATTATGAATCTTAAATTTCTGATACAGGTTTGTAAGGGATACTGATGCACCTCTTATAGACTCTCCTATCGAATTCCCAACCTTAGCCTTCTAGTGGTGCAACCTGTTCCTACTAAAAGGCCCTGTAGACCAAGTCACAGCAGTATAACTCTTTCATCAGGTACAGAGGAAATGCTGTACATAACAGCTGTTCCAGAGGCTAGAAAGGTAGCAGCCCTACCACTGTACTTACCTTCTTTTGGCTAGCAACCAATTGAAGGGACATATATCACTTTCAAGGCAAAAAGAGAATTCTGTTATGTAATGCCCATAACAGGCCATATGGCCTATACTGGAAAGGAAGAATAAGAAATAATTTCTGATACAATGCAGTGTTTTTAGAATTCCCCCACCTACCTAATGGTATCTACCTAGCTAATTTCTGATTTCTCTGCTTTGTCACCCCATGCCCTTGTTTCACTATCATGTTTTACAACTAGATCAACCAAAACTCTGTTTAGTTCAAATATTTACTTCTAAATATCCATGCAAAAATACTTCCATGGTGTTAACTACAGAAGATCGTAATCCAAATTTTCACTACCATGTAAACCTTAAATCTCTTACATCAAGATAATTTGATAATGGTTCTGGAATAGGCCCATCAACATTTTCTGTCAGTCGAATCTGATGCACATCTGTACCAGCTTCCTGTAGTGCTCTGCGTGCTGACTGGAATTTATACAGCGGAATCCTACAGAAAAGAATATCTTTATAACTTCTATTCTGTACCACCTACCTCTTAACCTTACACTATGAATACTCAAATCTATTTAAAAATTACAAAAACTGGTCATCTCACTGAACTATTTGGTAAGACAGCACTTGGTGAAACACATTTTAGTTTGCAATCTATCACTTACACACACATACATGAGCAATTAATACAGTCTCCCATTTAACTCAAAACCCACCTACTATGAAGGGATGCCTATGTTCTGCATCATGACTAACTCATTTCCTGATAGTTCGCTCACTGTTATTCCAATTCATAAACAGGAAAATTATTCACACCTCAACAAGACTAATGCAATACAGTGTAGTTTCATAACTACTGCCCAACACAAGCAAATTTTTGTTCATAAAGATGTCAAAACCTACGTAAGGAAGAAATTCTACACATAGACTCACAGCAAATTTATGAAAGCTATTCCCAAGTGTTTCAGTTCCTTCCAAAATGGTACACTAACTAGTGAACAGATTCTGAACAGGTTATTTGTTACAGATGTGAAAATGCACATTATTTATTCTCTCAGAAGAACATTGGATGATATCAGAGTGCAGTTAAAAGGCATCCCAAAAATGTTTTTAAGATGCTTATCCCACAAACCTGTGCATCAATGACATTTGTGCACAGAGCCATACAATTTTATCTGAAGCCATACAAATTTAGTTGGGCAGAAATTACATACCGCAGATTACATTATGAGAGTACAGTTTTGTAACTAATTTTGTGAAGCAGTGTGTACCTGTGAAGTCAATCCAACAGATGATTCACTTGAGCAGAAATTTAAAGATCCAAAATAGGCAAAAAATCTCAGACTAATATGTAAAGTGTCATTACAAGATATTAAAGTTGAAGTATGGTGTGTTATATGTGCAACAAGAATAATCAGACCCAACTTCCTTCTGGATACATTTCAGAAAGATACATCAGACATATTCTCACAAAAAATTTCAAAATTTAATTGATGAGAAATAAATAATTTGAGTTCTGCAATTGCTGGTTGGCTTCGTGATTTGTAGAAATGTACCTTAATCTCTATATAGACATTACAGCTTGGTAGTTTTATACCTGAAATGGCAGTCTGTTAATAATGTAGTATTTATTCTTCATTATCAAGTGATAAGGTGTCTACATATTTATGTATATGTTGTTTATTTAACAAGTCAGTAGCAAATACACAATGCAGTGGAAAGGATAAGGAAAGAAGTTTTCATGGCCTGTGTTAAGATATGTTCCCAGCATTTGCCTGTACGGACTGAAGAAAACCACGAAAACCGTCAGAACAGGTGATCCCTAGATTTTAACCTGGGCCCTCCTGAATGAGGAGCAGCACAAACCCCTCGGCCGCGACGTAATAATTATTCCTGTGAGTGACAAATAATGAATTGATGTGGATAACTTTTTTTTCTTTTGGAAAACATTACTGTTTTGCATATTTTGAGAGTAATAAAATGTGACTTTACACTCAACATTACATGTTCGAAATGTGTACTGTACACGCACAGCGAATGTCCAAAGAAGTCTTGCATTCAATAGAAACCACCATTAATACAGATCCTAAATTAAATTGTATCTTTAAATCAATAGAAAAACACAAACTCACTACGATAAGAAACTTACTGTATACACACCAATAATAACAATTACATTATTATAACTAACCGAACAAACGTGCTGCTGCAAGCTGCTACCAAAATAATAAACAGCCCTGTACGGATCATTATGGACACAGAACCTTTATTTGAAGAACCGACAACACGTAATGCCTGATACCTTCAATATCATCCACACATCCGCAAAGTGCTTCTGTCGGCGATTCGTAGTCATGAGACCGGCCCCTGAACGAGCATTATAAAAATGATCTTTGAAGACCTTATGATACAAAGACTAAATATATTTTTGTAATTCTTATATACCTTGTATGCGTTTTACGTTGAGTGTCAGTTATTAACATGAAGTATTATTTTCGTCACATGTCCATCATTTAATCCAGTAATGCAGTAGGAAAATGTATATTCTACAGCCATAACCTAGGTGATTGTGGATGGAAGCAAGCCAGGAAAGATGCCAGGGCGGTCAGGACCGATATAAAAAAAGAACTAGGTGGTTGTGAGCAAGAACGCCAATTAAATTATTTGTCATGTCGCTTTTAGTTTTATTACAAATTTAATACTACCTAAAATATTTTCCGCAATGATGTATTTTAGACCTAACATAGTTAGCTAATCCTTCAACTTTGAAAGTCTTATTCTGACCTTTAAATAGATAATAGATTTCTGACGATGGTGCGTTATGATAAACCTGACTAATGCTTCCCCACTTTACTTGCCCTCTAAATTTTTTAAGTAAGTTAATACTAAGAGCACAAATCCCCCTGCAAGAAACTAAGTATAAAATTAAAACTTTGCATACCGTGTAGTGTATTAGAATATAAAATAAGCAAACAACTATTAACACTATAAAAAGTTTGTCAAAAAAGAAAATGGTACTAGATACATTTGATTACCAATTATAATTAAATTTGTTCTTCCTGTATCACATGTATGTAATTACAATGTAAAAATACTGACAGTTAACATGAAATTAAAAGATAAAAACACTGCAGAATCCCCTCACCAAACACAATACATGTGAAATTCTTTCACAAATGTTGGTATTTTGCAGTGATCCTTTCCATTCTTTCTTCTCACAACACTGTTAGCCCAACCTCTCAAAATCTGGCTGGTCCAGATTAGTCTGGTACATTGGTGGGGGGATTAACTGAATTTCCATTCTGAAATCTCACTACACAGGAGTTTTTCTTATATTAATGTATTTATTTATGATTATTCAATGTTGCTGTCAATACTCAGAACACACAGCACTGAATGATAGGGTCACTAATGAATAGTCAGTCAAAAAGGATATGGAAGCAAGTGGTCTATCCTGCCATTTGTCTGGGAGGGACTGAGGAAGAAAGTCATACACTTTATTGTAGTGTTGAATGGATGAGTGGAGCAAAATATTGTATGGGTCCCTTAAATGCTCACAATACTGCCTCTGATATTTGTCCATTTATTCTCCACAATATTTAAAAAAATAAGTAAATATTAAGTACAAGAAATGTTACTGTCTTCAACAGCCATAACTGCTGTTTATTGAAAATAAAAGGATTTGAATATTCAACCCCAAATTACATCACTGCATATATTTCAGTCACTAAAAACTACATCCCTTTGATCCAGTTTAATGTTTCCATATCTCTCTTGATGCACGAATTTGGTTTCCTCCTTGGAAAATATGACAAAAATATAATAAACACACACAAAATAATAATTAAATGCAATATGTTCCATCATTGAAATGAAACCAAATTTAATTAAAAAGTATAACAAGTTCTAATTAAATTGTAATATAAATGTAGCCTTCTAAATATTAGTCAAAAAGTATAACCAGTTACATTCAAAATATGGAAACAGTGCTGTCTTATAACCAGTAAAAAGTGTTGACACCAATTCAGTTATGTTGAAAATATTGCCAGTACTGCTAAAATCACTCATTTGATTTTGCAAACCCAATACGGTTGTTAACCATATCAAATTCAGTGTAATATTTAGCAATAAATGACACCCCAAGAGACCACTCATAACCACTTGAACCACTGTAAGCAATAAATGCAGAGAGGCACACTGTTATACCAAATTGTGTCATCTGTAAACAGAAAATACTTCAGTAAGTGAAAACATTTAACAACAGAATGGCTAACCCTAGCATCATTACAGTTTCATTTTGTTCAGAATATCTACGTTACAATTGTAAAGTGTGGGTATATGTCTTTGTGCATGCATCTGAGTCACACAATTGTATCACCAGGTGGTGTTCAGCTAACAAACGTCAAAATGATGAACCTGTTCAACATGCTGTCTAGGTCACATGATATAGCAGTTCCATTACAAATCTCTTCAGTGCACAGGTTTTTATGTCAATAATGGACCTCTGTGCTGTGATACCACGTGGAACTATAGGTAAGCACTAATGTTTTGGAGAAATATGATGTATCCATGGTACCAATACCCAGAAGACTCACCACCACTGATATCCTCACTGTCATGAGAACCTGGAATCTCATACAATATTCGTACTCTGCCTATGAGCAACTCAACTTGTACTTTTAAAATAAAATTAACAAGTGTGAGTAAATGTAAACCTGGGGGTATTATGAAAAACAAGGGCACATTTAATTTACCTATTATGCCTGTTTGCTGTATACGGTAAACTCCCAATTATCGAGGCTAATGAAGGGGATAAAACACGGACAATCCAAAATATCTTGTTTCATGCATTCACGGGAATTCACACATTGCTTTACATTTCTTTGTACATTACTGACATTTATTTTCAGAAACAGTTTGTAATGATCACTTGTATTTGTGACCAGTTTAGACTCCTCCTTACAACAGTATGAAAATCACAATCATTGTCTCCACCCTCTTCTTCTCCCTTATTTTTGTGGCAGAATTGGCATCTGTCATGTGCTGGAAGTCCTGTTCATACACATCACTCTGTAGCCATTCTTTGAAATTTCTTCAATGATTTTTTTAAAAATTTCACATCAAGAATATCACATTTGTTGATTTCAATGTTACAAACATCATGCAAATCATTTATTCCTAGATCTAGATCAAGTTTCCTCCAAGATCAAAACAGCATTACTGAAGACATGAAAGCCTGTGTTGAGATATGCTGTATACAGCATCCAACACTGTAATTTCTTTCCATAATTTTATTATAATGTCGTCTTGATTGGATATAGTTCTGGGGTCAGCCTGGTAGCTTCATTTCATGGACATAATCTCTCAATCTCAACTCATTTCTCCGACTAATTGTTGCCATTTTCCTGTTTCCAAATTTTTTTAAAATAACTCTAGCTTTAATTTAACTGTCAGTACAGCTTCTTTTATGATTTTCAGTCAGCTTATTTAGGATACACGTGTTAACATTTTCACCTAACTGATGCAAAGTACAACTTAACAGAATTGACTGCGAGACACTCACTCACTCACTCTATGGTGCAGAAATTCTTTGAAAAGTCAATTGTATACTCGGTCTGTCAAAGAATAGCCAACGTTCTTTAAGGAACCCAAATGTTCATCACCATGTTCACAAAGCCCACCACCAAACTATCCTGAGCCAGCTGCATCCAGTTCGCTCCATCAACTCCTACTTCCCTACGGTCCATCTTAACACTGTCCTCCCACCTACGCCTAGGTCTTCCCAGCGGTCTCCTCCCTTCAGGTCACCCAACAAATACCTTGTAAATACCCCTTCCCACCCTGTGGGACACTAATAATTGAAGAATACCACATGCACCTGTAGCATACCCTCTGTCAATCATCATCGCTAGAACAAACCTTCCCACCCCACCGCTGTTAGACCACAAAACACCCAAAACAGGTATTTTTCAACCACATCTTTTGAATACTATCTCAACAACCCCCCCCCCCCCCCCCCCGAAGTGGGCATAGAAAGATAGAAGCCTAAAGATGGCTATCTTGTGGGTTGACAACATAGCACAACACAAAAGCCAACCCTCTTCATACCCACTGAAGGCATAGTTTACATGTCTCTGTGTGTATGAAAAATAAGAAAGCATGCAAGGATAAGATAACCCACATGAATGGCAAAGTTGAAATGCACAAAGTTCAGACCATATGGTGAAAAATTGAGTTAGGGGAACCAAAGAGGAAAAACAATTTCTTTACCCACAAAGAAACTAGGATACCACCTATAATTTAATTTTAAAAACTGTCTTTTCAAAAACTGTGAACATGAAGTAAAATACCCCTTCAAATTATAAGCACAAGACTATCCTACAGAAAATTCTACATTACCTGCTGCACATAATCTCTTCCTTCCATTGTGAAATTCTTCCCAGACAGGATGAAGTTAATTTCTGGTAATTTATGGACCTGGTTACATGGCACCTGAAACATTTACTGCAGTTGTTAATGAACGATAGATCTTACATTATTTGTAGACCAATAAAATCTGATTCTTCCAAATGTGTTAATCAACTAATACACATACTACTTTACAAAACCAAAGAGCTCCAAAAAAATCATTTAATAAACAGCATTGTTAGGATGTCATCTTCAAAAATATTATGAATCTGATTTGGCAACTACTGTTTTCCAAGCTCTGTTTCAGCATGACATACAGTAAATAATATTTTTAAAAAACAGCCTAAACTGGCAATCATGAAGTGAGTAAATGCACAACATACTGCACAGAGTGACTAAGTACTGCCTGCACCTATATTCTTCAGATAAAATAACAAAAATAAAAATGAACAGAAGATAAAAGTAAAACTAATTACTAAAAGTTAGAAGAACACAAACAATGGAAAAGAATCTTTGAACAAGACAAGATGGATAATTGGATGAGTATGATTAACTTCCATGTAGCATATTTTTAAGCCTCTACAACATGGTAACTATATGTAACATCTGGTTTAACAATCAGCAACTATGCACTTTGCCCACAGAGTGTATTTATGGATACCATATGATTCTCAAAGTAAACAGCAAATATTCCTCAAAATTCCATAAACCAACTGTACTCTATGCATTGCATTTTCTTTGAGCAATATAATAACATTTTTAAATATTATTTACATGAGCTTCAGCTTCAAAGGATTCAGTGAAAAAGTTCTGAACTATCAAGGACTACCCATACCTTGTACCGACCAAATATCATGCTGTCTGCCATTATTAATTCATTGATTTTTTGTATCTCTTTAGGTGGTCCAGCAATTGTGGAAGTGCCAGTGTCAATAATTGTTTCACAACCTTTTGCACAGAATGACAATGCTTTATGAACTGAAACAATCAAATCCACTCTGAAAATTAAAACATTAATATTAGTTTTGTGTTGTCACCCATTCAAATTTAGCCAGTGAATACTACATGGATATATGGCGACAAGAACAGGCTAGTGCAGACTGATCTTTATCATATGGTAATAGTAAGTAGAGTTAAACCCCTACATTATGAGGCTGCAGGCCAGACTTTAACCCCACTGCTGTGAAATATGACTGAAACTGAACAAGTATCCATTACCATAAAGCGTGACACTTGACTTTATTCCACATCAAGAAATAATCTCCTTTCACTTCGACATTTGTCTTCATTAAGTGAGCTATGAAAAAGCACTTTTGTTGTTCTACACAGTGCTGCCACCTAACTTGAAGCATATGAAGTTGTACAAAAATGATGCAGCATTACATTACAAAAATGTATACATTGAAAATGTTTTTTTTTTATTTTTTACCTTAAAATTGTATTATTTCAGGAAAGAGGTCAGAAAATAATACAAAGCAAAAAGGTTAACTCTTGGGTTAATGGTATAGTAATATGTTTCTGCAATACACGGCCAGTTTACACATCACATCATCTACAACCAATTACCTGAACATGTCATATTTCTTTTGTAAGCCTATACCCCCACTTCACAATATACAATATCCATCACACAGAACTTAATCTTGTACAAAGTCAGTGCAAACAACTGATACATATCAATTAATTATCTACAGAATTTTCCTTGCAAATGTTTCCAGCCCTATCTCACTCCCAAATAAATAAGTAATTGCCTAATTTAGCCATTTTGAAATAAAACAAGTGCTACTTTGATTGCAACATATCTGGGTTCTAAACATTCTGTTCAAATTATATGAAATAAGCTGTGGTATTTATATATTAGTTTTGCAGTTTATCAATTAAACACATGTAACAGTAAAATGCCATCAAGACAAGACAGGCATAACAGAGGAGTGAAATTTTATGTACAGCAAAAGTAAAGCTGTCCCACTTTAAACCATGTTGGGGCTTGGGGGCAGAAGAGGTATAGTTCTTACTCATTCTAATACACACAACTAGATGGGGGTGAGTGGTCAGCATCACTCCCCAGTTGTGCTTTACCTCAAGGAAAGGACTCCTGGTACCCACTGGACAAGAGGCTGTGTGGGTCCCAGAGCTGGTTTGGGCACAGAGGCTAGATAAAAAATCCTCTGCCCATCGGGAATTGAACCTGGTCATCCAGTCTGTAGTCAGTCACTATATTGACTGAGCTACAGTTCAGAAACCAATACCTTGAAGGCAGCCCCACAACATGCAGAAAACAGGGAAAGAAACACTTATATGCAAGTAAGTGATAAACCTTACCACAGCACCATTCCAATATATGTATGAAATGCTCTTGACAGAATCTTCTTACCTATCCATATGAAACTGCCAATAAAGTTTGCGTGAAACAGATAAATAAGTAAAGCTTCCATTGTAATGCTTAGGGTCAGAACCACCAAGAAACAAACTGCCACCTCTAGAAGTTGTAATGTCTCTGAAAAGAAGAAGAAAAATAAAAACCACAAAACATAATTAATTAATGTTTCACATTATAACAATTTTTTGAAAGTGAAATTTCTTGAAAAGTCATTTAAAAACAGCACACTTTTTAAAATTCTGTTCATACAAGTAAATTTATCAGTTCATAGCATTCTCTGAGCCTGAGGATGACAGTGAAGTGGAAATATTTTAATCTTTTGTTATTTCTTGACTATAATCTGTCATATCAGAAAGAAACAAGCAGATCTCACAGGACACGGCCCAGTCACTTCTGTAAACAGAAATGCATGTAGGTCTTAATTTGAAGTGCCCACTAGTTATTGCTGCATGACTTTAACCAAATTGGGATGTGTTGGAAAATTTTATTAAAACTTCCCAATAATAAATTTCACGAAAATCTGTTCTGTAATTTTCAAGTTGTTATATGCAGACAGACAGAAAGACAAACTGACAATATGGTAAAACTAAAAGACATATTTCTGCAACCTGTAATTGTGACCATGCCTAAAAAGGTAAAAACAAATGTGCTAGTATGATAACCAATCACCTTAAGGAGCACGAAAAGTCAACTCCTAAAACCTTGTGTATTATCAAACAACCACAGAAAAAAAAGCTACCTTTATTTTGAGATTAGCCAAATGCTGGGTCAGAGATGAAGCCTCTAACTTTGGATAAAGGATATGATAATGTACTGCTTGTCCAAGGTTGTCAAAAACCTCACAGGATAGTGACACATGGTGGAGTGATAACTAGCAAGGAAAAACTGAAGAACTTAGAGAAAAACTTGCTCCAGTACCACTTTGCCCACCGTGATTCTCTAATGAAGTCACTCAGCTGGGTCTCCAGAGAAGTCAGCGTTTAGCTGCAAGAGTTATGACATGACCTACAAAATGGACAATGTCCAATAACACATTCATACAGGCCCCATGTCAGATAAAGTATTCAGTCATTTCATTACTCAAAATCTAGAGATTCTGTAGCCCACAAAACATCAGTCCTATTTTCCTGAATTTGAGGTTCTCATGGTGACTAGTATAAAGATGGTTGCCTTCTGGGTTGTAGCATCATATAGTTTAGTAGTAGTTTACTGAGGTTTCAGAGGTGCTTGCAACAACGTATAATGCTGAAGATGGAGGAAGCAAGCACTTTTTGAAGTTAGTAAACTTCTACCAGATCACACAGCACTACAACCCAGAAGACAGCCATCTTCATCAGTCCTACTTCATTAAAGTTAACATAATGAGGTACCTGTTAACATAGAAGGAGAAAACAGGTTTTTCTATGAGTCCTTTCCTGAACAAATTATAAAACACAGGAGTTGCACCATCAGCACTTAATGAGCTATATGAAAACCCAACCACGCCATCAGCCTTTGCCATGATAAACAAATATGGAACACTCACAATCTCAGCAAATGTCTGATTTATGGTAAGGTGAGCAATCTGAAATAACAAAAAACGATGAAGGGTAAACTATATGGAGTGTGCTTGCCATCAAAACAATAATATAGCTTCTTTTTTCATAACATTATTCTGGTCCACTTCAATGTTAACAAAATAGATACACTTACTTACTACATAATTTCTGGTTTATTTACTTATGCTTTTTCATGCATTTAGATTACAGAGCATCAGTGAATAATAAATTATAAAAGATGTGAAACAAAGCAGTCATAGCTTAATTTAAGTACTATGCAGTCTTTCTCTGGAGAGGCTGCAGAGAAATCTCAATCAGGATAACTGGTCTATAAGCTGAGATCTTAATCTGCGACTTTCAGAAACCAAAGGAAATATGCCAACCACTCAAATACATACAAACTACCATAAAAGCATCCTTAGACATTTAGAGTTCTAATGTTTGTGCTTCTAACATGTAACACATATGCCCCGGCATATATCACTTTTGTAAACATTAACAACTTGTATGTTAAGTGATAACTTGTCAAAACCATTGCATATAACAATACTTCAATTCAATTAAATTCCTCTATTAAAGTGTTTGCCAACAGCACACAGCCTATGAGAGGAAGCACTAATACAAATATCAAACAACAAATATTAGTATTTGCTAATAGTAAAGAGCCTATAAGAACAAATACTAGTACATACATTAAACAAAACAAACTAGAATAAAACTAAGCTAAAAGCAAATTATCTAATTACCTTCCCACATATAGAGAGGGTCTTCAAAAGAGGCACTGCTCTTGCTAAAAATATCAAAAAATCTGCTGCATACATAATTTGCAGCAAATGGCAAAGGGTAACACTAACTCACACTGATTCATACACTTCAGAACTACTGTGTTTATGCTTAATAAGAAGTGTTCACTACTTACATGAAACACATCAGTTGACAGGAAACCTAACAGCTGATCACTGCCAAGAGAAATATTAAACACTGTTCCATTTTGTATATAAGTTGATGATTTCTTTGAATTATACTTATAGTGGATTTCTGAAATATAAATTCCATGCATAATTAACATATCAGAATGACCCCATATCCAATATTTCTGTATATTTTTTATTTAGTGTTCTGTCTGACGACAGGTCCATATGAACAGGATCCTTCCATCCTTTTCTCGGACTGGGACCTGTTCATATACGTTCTTGGCAGATGATCCAGAAGTGGTTTGCCATTGCCTTCTTCTGTGTGTGAATGGAGTAATTGTTGGGATGCCACGGAGAAACCGGGGAAGCCCCCGGAGGAAAACTCTGTGTTGCCTAGACCACGGCCTTGCCCAACACAAGTTATAAATTTGGGCACCGCCGGGAATCGAACCCGAGACCCCAGGATTACTAGGCCAGCGTTCTAACCGCTAGACCACCGTGGTATCACTATATAATATAAATACTGAACACCTGGATCTACTTAGGGGCATTTTTATAAAAAAAAACCCTACATCACTATTCTATTTTAAGACAGAGTCAGATGGAAGAAATCAGCAGTTTACTGAATTTTTAACTATATAAAACTCATTTACATCATTGAGATTCACAGTACATGGCACTTTATGCAACTAATGCAGAGGCAATTGTGCACTGAAAAAAAATAATTACATACATCACACAAAAAGACAAAACAGACAACTTCATAAAATAAAGACTCATGTAACATGCCACTTACGACAGGGAACATTGAAGAAAGAACACTTTTTAGAAGGTACCCAAGTGTCAGACCAGGCTGTATCAAATACAACAGAAAATTTTTGGGCAGGATGTCCTATGCTAATCTCTCCATAAAACTCATTCTGTGGAAAAAGCATAAAAATACAACTAATTGACAATTTCAAACATAAATACTTTATCATTTTCATGCAAGACCTGTTTTTTAATTATTTTTCAATTCAGTTTGTTGGAACAATTATAGGTAACAACATTAACAACTGACTGTCCAAACGTCTGTCAGAAAGTACTCACTACGCACAAACTTATGATTTTACTAATCTTTATTGAAATAGGTCCATTAGCAGCATCTTGCCAATATAATTAGTACCGTTTCATGAAAGCATTTACATTTTGATCACACAATATTTTTCATAAAACAGGATTTGATAGTAAAATTAATGCAACCAAATTTTTGTATTATATGTTCATGTTGTTGACTGACTGTATGTAATACCTTCATTCTCAGTTAATTTGAGCAATGATGTAGTGAATAGATACATTCAATCTTGGACTTCAAATGTGATATGTTACAATAAATATGATAAAAAAGTTAAAAAAATTCTCCAGCATAGACAATAACACTTCCTTTTAAGTATTTTTTAACAAAGTGTACAAAATGAATAGGCTTAAGTTAGGGCAAAAAACAGAAACTGATTAACTGGCTAATGGCATTATCCAACACAAAAGGAAAAAGTTAAAAACAGAACATTCAGAAGTTAAACTACCACATTTACTGGATAACCTAACCAAACAAGAACGCACTACTTTAACAGTGTGTGCTTAACAATGTCCAGGCCACCTAGCTGATGACAATAATAGCCAGCAAAAGTTGATATTAGCTATACCACATACACAATGTCATTCAATACAAACACAGTCAATATACCTACATATCAATAGCCATGTTTCATTATCTGAAACTATCAGGTGGATCTGAAAGAAATTTGTGTTGGGTACATACCTACACTAAGAGTTGTCGAATGAAACCCGACTTTGTTGTTTCTTTCACTGTAACACCTACTTTACAAGATATTCAAATTAAATGGAATAAATTTTCTTTAAAGAAAGGCTTACTGTACAAAACAATGGTAACAGCATCATTATTAGTAAGATCAACAACCACAATTTTAAATAGCTTTTAGGTGTAAGTGATGCTCTAGTGTGAGTGAATAATACCTTATACACCCACACATCTCATTAGCAGGTAAGGCACAGCAGAAAGAAGGCATTTGCTGCATGGAAACAAAATTTTAAAAGCATTAAATTCTCTATAAAGTTTTTGTTTCCTCAGATAAAATAATAAAAAGATGACAATTTACTGGATGCCTCATTATTGAACCAAACCATAACACTTTTAGTGGAGGGAGAATATCTCATCACTGTAATTTACTTTGCTATCCGGTAATAAATACATGAGGAACTTATCCTTAGAAATTATTTACTGATCAACACTCCTACAGTTAATGCCATATATATATATATATTCATACATAACTGCTGATACTACGTTTTTGAGTCCACGATATATGTATCACTCACAATTGTTGCATTATTATTTTTGTCTTGTAATCCGGTAACACAAACGAAACATATGCATCCATAATGTATATAATAACTCAGATGCTAGAAGCAATACTTACATCAAGATACTTGAATAGTGCAACTGAATCATTGCTTCTTGGTTTTGGCTTTGGCTTTCTAATCATCATCAGCTGATCTATGTCAGTATCAAGTTCAAGCATCAGATGTCTTGGCGACTTGCCTCTGGTCAGAGGAACACTGAAAGAAAAGGAAATCTTTCTGAGGTACAATGGTCATAAGTGTGAGGAAAACAAATAAAGAAGCTTAGACTGTTTGGTTGTTGGACCTTGTCCATCGTCAGA
Organism: Zootermopsis nevadensis; assembly: GCF_977971745.1. Taxonomy (NCBI): domain Eukaryota; kingdom Metazoa; phylum Arthropoda; class Insecta; order Blattodea; family Termopsidae; genus Zootermopsis; species Zootermopsis nevadensis. The sequence goes on along the minus strand of NW_028259192.1, from coordinate 12,262,205 downwards.
TGTTAAAAAACACATTTCAAGAACTGGATGTCCTCATGCATTTAGTAACATCAGATGTTGTGGACAAGTTCCAAAAACCAAACAAACCAGATTGTAATACACCATCAGACCCATTCTGAAATGAAGAAGTGTTTAGTATTATTAAAGGAAGAAATATTTCTTCAGGAGCAATACCATTGCAACCGAAATCCTTCGTCTATGTTGAATATGATGAATTACATAATTTTGTCAAATATTTTACACATTTGGAGTCAAAATAAGAACAAAAATCAGTTTAAACTCCCTTTGTTTTAACATAGTTTACTTGTGGCTAGTCACTCTATTTCCTTTTATTACCAATGAAAACTGGTAACAGGCATTCTTTCAAACCTCGACTATGTTCATGTTGGAGAAAACACATAACATACCCCCAAACTTGTATTTGGTTGTCATGTTACGACTTCGCCCGAAATCTTAATGAAGATTTTCTCAAGATGGCTGTCTTCTAGTTTGTTGCGTCTGGTAGAAGCTTCCCGACGTTTCAGCAGTCCTAGCTGCCACCATCATCAGGGTGATGTCATCAACACAGCCAGCTTCAAACTCGCCGTCGTGAAAACCTCATATCCTACTTACATTTTCTCATTCTCTGCGATATATTACTTGGCAATACCTTGATACACGACCTCCTCCTTTGAAATTCTTACCACCCAGCATCCATAATCCTCACGTCTCCTTTAAAGATTTATAACCTCCATTTGAAGAATTGCAAAGAAACAACCGTTCATTAAACGATCCTTACATAAACGAAACCAACTGGCCTAAACACTACTCATAATCATACTTCATTTATTACCTACCTTATTATCTGGCAATCCGTGGCAATTACCACCAGTAGTCCATATAGTACTGTCTTTAGTGACACCATAGTTATACCGGTATTGGAAACCATTTACAGTTCACGCACGCAGATATAAATTTGCAGTGCAGTTAACAATCAAAACCTGATTTTTTTGCTGAGCTTGACGACGCCTCACGTGAGACAGAAATGTACGAGCGTCAGAGATAACGTAGGCACGCCCTGAAAACCCAACAGTATAGTGGTCGCAATAGTTTTTGGCCGGTGAAGTATTCAAGGGGAAGGCTAGAAGCGAGTCACTTGTATGTTTCGTGTGTATCCAGGAAGGACGAGGAGCTATCGGATTCAACGCCCAAACAAAAACACACTAACCTGGCCACCTCACGTACCCAGAGTAGGTCCGACCGCCAGCTTCTCCACCGGCCAAGAACGAATGCGCCTGCTATACAAATATCGGGGATTACCATAAATCACGTGGTTCTGACGAATGTTAATGAAATGTCGACAGAGGCAAAGTTCAGTATAACTATACACATAAATGAGACTGCTACGCTATTCGCCCTTACAAGATATAACAAATACATGGCAGTAGATACGAACAGATTCTGTAGAGAAGGGAAACTGCTAACCTGTTTAGGTATTGGAGGCTATGGAGTAATGTTGTGGAATGGATTTTGGGATTTGAATTACAGGTCTGTACAGAAATGAGTAAAATTATCATTAAAAACTCAAATATCCCACAATTCTAGGGCGCCTAATTTTCATACCTATCTTCTCATTTGCTTATGACACCTAGTGCAATACAACTAGTAAAAATTTGTATTTGTTCTCTCATGAATAAATGGTTTACTGCCAACTCGGCCCTAAATATATATGAAACAAATGTAGCTAAATATAGGACGAGCATACATAACTCTGCAAATAGAAAAATCATTTACAAATTGATAACCATGTAACAGAGCACACCAATCAAATGCGCAAATTTAATACATAAAAATAATGCTGTCCCACTATATGCCAAGTAGGTGCTTGAGAGGAGATATGGTGTATCTCCTACTCATTAACCTCAGCACTAGATGGAGGTGAGTGGTTAACGTCAGGCCCTGCCACACTTTAAAATGTCAATACTCAAATTTTGTCTATTTCACTATCTTTTTTTGTCATCCAACAGCAAAATTGTATTTATGCAACAAAGGAAAACACATACAGCTGGTGCCAAATGTACAGGATAAAACATTACCTCTTCCACATGAATACATTATCATGAGTATCATAATCCACAAAAAAACCTAAAATGATAACATCTTCACAGTTGCCAACCATCTATGTTCTCAGACTGCAATTATAATGGTATCAATATATTCATTGCACATTATGTCACATTTGTATTCATGGAATAAAGCCCTTTGCCACGTTCCTGATGAGAACTGTAGGAAAATGTGATGTAATGAGTGCCAATGAAGAAATGTTACGTACAGTATAGGATAAGGGTGCAGATGGAGCATGTACCACATCACCTGTAGAAGAGTAAACAAATCTTGAATGCTAGCTCACTGTTTTGAAAATTACTTAACCCTTCAGCATGGGAGCATTTAAATCCCAAGTCTATACCCTGCTGTGGGAGAAGTTTCTGCTTGGGGATTTAATTTTGAGCTGAAAGTGCATCATTTTACTTATATGGGCACAACTTCCCTAATAATTGATGAATTTTAGTGAAACTTTGAACAAAATGTTCACAACACACTATGCTTTATAGAAAGGTAAAAATTTACCTTAAAAGTTGAGTTTTGTGTGGAATATCTTGAAACAGCCATCAACAGAGACCAGCCTCACAATCAGGACACCAAAACACTGTCTTTCACACACAGGTAAATCATCAATTACACTTGATTCATCATCTGAATCGAACACGCTACTTTCGGAATCAGTTAGAGGTTCGTCTACACTTCTAGCAATGTCTTGAGACAAAAACCGCCTGCTACTCGAAGCCATAATCACGGCTGACTGACGGCAGATATGTACTATAGAATTCTGTTCATACCAAGGGGAGAACAGAGAATGCATCGACTAAGGTCGTTGACATCATATACCGTTAGAAAGCTTGGAATGTGTCCTACACAGCCGTCGTAACCTTAACTATATTACTCCATTTGTCTTCCCTAGAGAGAGCCACAAAGCAGAGGCAGAATGCAGTTGAGTTCAAAAATCGATCTATATTTCAAAGTCGAAAAACACAGGTAAAATCGATCTGTCAGTCATGTTATATATCAATCGATAGCCAGCTTTTTTCTCTACATGGCTACTGGATCCAGAATACATAAAATACAAGGTCAGTCGCTACGAAGGAGAAGTCTTAGCGCGCATTATGCGAGCAGTGCTCGGCACTCCACGCCATGAGATGACTACGTCATGACGAGCGATGTTCGGCACTCCTCGCTGAAGGGTTAAACTGTGCTTAAACTTTTGGTCACCTATATACTGAATATACGCTACACCAAGCAGTTAGAATCATGCGCATGCAATGAATGCAACGCACTTTAGACAAGAAATAAACTTGTGACACCAAACCCAAACTTGTGGAAAGAACTCTACACAATTGCAAATCATGACATACCTTTTTTTTTATTTCCCATTACCCAAATCTGTAAGAATGGAAACACTGCACATATACTGGAAACTAACTCTTTATTGCCATTATGCACTATAAAACATAACTTGAACACAGAGTGACAGCATTTATTTAATCTGTACAATACATGGATTAGTATTTGATCTCTAAATGCACCACTATGTTGTATACATGGTTCACTCCCACACAACAAAAACAAAAGTGGTGATTGTACTTCAGATCAAATAGGTATCCCAGAAAAACAAACATCAGATCTACACATCAAGTACAATGTATACAAATTTCCTTTGGCCAAGAAGATTAATGAATAAAAAATCACCAGCCATACAAAAAAGCTGGTAGAAAAAATCTGAAGTTCTCAGGAAAGAACACAGTGTGGTGTAATTAAAAATCTGTTTAGTTTTGTTTCCAACCTTTCACACATGCGATGCACTTGAGACTTGGCTTTTAAAAATATTCATTAACGTGAGAGTTGTTAGTAACTGAAACAGGCAAGAGTTCAATATAAAAAAAAGACAGGGTCACTTCCCCACATTTATTTTCATCAAACATATACCAATTATTTTAGGCAACATATTTATGCTGCCACCATCCAAATAAGTCTCCTAGCCCTTATACATAACTTAAAATAAAAACCACCTCAAATCCAGACCAGGCACAAGGTATGGTTTTGAAACTGTCATTCGTGCTGCAAAGAATATTAGCCGAAAACTCTTAATTTAGAGGGATATCAATTGTGTACTCAATTACCCGTATGATACTTCCAGAGTACATGTCTCAATACTATAAAATTAAAACCAGGACTACTAGAAACACTTTCACATTCCCCCCAATCCAGACCAAGCACTTGTGCTGTATCCAATTTGTAAGAGAAGAAACTGGAGGGTGACAGAAGGATGTTTTAACAAACAATAGTATCACCGCAGGTATCAGTTAAGACTGATCTTTGCAGAATACCACAGATGGAGTTTGAAAAGCATTCAAAATGCCTCACAGCACTGAATCACAGATCCAGCTCAATGTCAAATTGCCTTGGCTACAATATCTTACAAAAAACCTTGTAACATTTGTAAAATGAAAAACCTCATTACAGAGTGATGTTCTTGCATTCAATATTGAAAATTATTTCAAATTGAATACCAGTATATTACTGATTTGTAACATTCAAATACACTTGTGCACCACATGAAGAGAATGTGAACTACAGATGCCAGCTAGACTTATTACAGAAGGGAAGAGGGACTTTGAGTCATACTCCTCTAAGTTAAAGTATGCTCAGTTGCCTAACAATCTAGATACCTCCACTCATTTTACTTGTGTCCAAGTTTTAAATTCTTTGCACCAGAGTTAGATGCAGGAATGTTAAGAAAAAAACCAGCAACTAGAAGAAGAAACACAATAAATGCAGTTAATGTCCAATCAAACTCTTCCATTAACAATGGGCAATTAGTCTGAAAGAACAGAAGATACCAATTGATGTTGAAAAGAGGTCTCGTGGGTGCTGCAACATAAAGTAACATGTTCTTGAAACTTGGTCCCACTAAGAAACACACTCGCAATACAACAGGTGGATTTAAATAATAACCGAATCAAGTTTTGTTATTGCAGAATTTAGGCAACTGCCTCACTTTCACCATTGGCTGCCTTGGACTCTGCTTCAGTTGGCTTCTCATCCAGCTTCGCCTTCTTCTCTGGACTTGCTCCTTCAGCTGGTTTGTCATCAGGGACATCTCCACCTCCACTTTTCCGCTTGGTGGCACTCACCTCCACTGAATCTGGATAAAATTATAGGGTGAGTATATACATTAATAATGATTCACAATGAAAGTTAACTTACAATGAGCTGTTTTATAGCAGATTCATAGCATATTTAATACTTAGCTTTATAAATACCTGATTAGCAGTTTAAACTATAAAATCACACACATGCAAATGAATACATGTGTAATAAAGTTCTTTAAACAGCTGTGAAAATGCTTTTGTAATATCAGAAATTCTTTAAAGTTTAGCGGTGCATTTTAATTGACAACTGAGGAGTTTTCACTTAAAAAACAATTTGCAATAGATTACTTATGAAATAAACCACTTGCAAGTTATTACCAATACAAAGCAGATCTACTGTAATGTATATTAAGTTCTATAACCAGGTATCTATAAAATGCAAAGAGAAGCAACTGTCACAATTTTCAAATTGAAATTCCAAAGTTATATAGAAAAGCATGTATATAATTCAACTGTTTGGGATATGAGGTACTGCGTGTAATGTAATACAAACTACCTTATCATCCTCTTTGAAACATGAATTAAGAAACGTGAGCCAAAATGGTTACTGCAAAGTCTGCAGTCTCCCAGACTTAATCAACTGCAAATGGGCAATACTGGATGTTTGGAATATTTTATCCATACCAATGCTGCTTGGTGCTTTGCCATGCCTGAAATTGAAACACTGTTCCCATATGCCAGCACAATTCTTTGTCTACCTACTAATACAAAATGCATAAGCCTCTGTCAACAGAACATAGCATAGTAAGCATAATTTCAATATTTGACAAGAGGGAGCTGAATATTTCACATAACACATGAAATCAACACCTTACTACTAAACAAAATGAGAAAATATTCCAATCAAATTATCCTACTTACACAAAATACTAAATTCACACATATGTCCTAAAATGCAGGGTCACCTAGGTATTTGTAAAATAAAATATGGAACTAAATACCATTAAAGGGTAAATGTTGTCCCACATAGCAGTATAACCTATAATTTATGAAAACATACTGGACTTCTAAATTCTAGCACCCCATCCTACAACACCCATATGCCTCATTTCATGCACTTCAGTACCAATCTATTTCTCTCAGTGGAACACAATGGCAGAAAACATTTTCTTTTACATACCTGTTTGGTGAGATATTTTATGGCTTTGAAGCCTACCAGCACTCCTCAAAACACCAGTTTCTATTTCTTGTGATACACTTCAAGATACTCAACAATACACAACCTCACATCACATTCCTTGCATTTTACTTGCACTCTTTTTTGTATCCCTCATGTGGAACAGGTGCTACAATTTACTCCAGAGGAATAAACTGGCAAATAATTGCTGAAATTTACCTTGAGCTGAGCAACTGTTTTCTCAATTACAGCTGGTCTGCCAATGTGAGGCAACGCAAACTCTCAGCAGTTTCATTCAAGTTTCGCACGAGTGTTAGGTCAAGAAGTTCCTATGTCATTTTGGCAGACAGAAGAAAGCTGTTTGCAAGTCATGTCTAACCGAGGGAAAAATAGTTTCTTGGCCCACTAATATCCACAACTTGACCGCATTACTGCCATTCATTGTTTTTAAGCAATTAACAATAATTGAAGATTGCTGTCTTCTAGGTTGTTGCGCCTTATAGTCTGGTAACGTCCACCATTTCAGAGGTCATGCTGCCTCCATCACCAGGGCGATGAATGGCCCTAATGATGGAGGCACCATGACCTCTGGTGGACATCTACCAGACTACATGGCACAACAAGCCAGAAGACAGCAATCTTCACTCACTGCTCTGAAAACCTCAAATCTTACATAATGAACAATGATTGCTACATACTACATGATGGTCAGTAATGAAATGTTTATTGGTAAATAAATTGTATAACATATTAAGGTGGCCCTGTTTTCACAATCTGTGAAACTATTACCTTACATACAATTTTGATGAAAGTAACATGCTACCTCTGCAGGTGGAAATGATAAGTATTCAAGTATTTTCGGCAAAAGAGCATCCAGAGCCTGAATGAACAAGTCCCAGACATTCTACATCAGAAACAACAAAGTGCTTACTAGACAACCCACTTAAAAAAACTGCAAATGATAATTTGAATTACTCATTCAGACCATTTCCACACTTGATTTGAAAATAAACATCTGAATATGTTTGCCTCACCACAATTGCCTAGTAAATCAGGTGTTATGTTCAGGCATAATTTAATTTCTGCTCATCATAAATAACATGTAATCTCCAATACAGCATATTTTGAACATGATGCAGCCACACAAAATTGACACTGGCTTAGACTTAAAATACAAAACGTGACAATGCAAAGTTTCTTAAGCCACTGTGATTGAGCAGTAAACTTTTTATGGCATCATTCCCATGTCAAGATGAAGCAGACATTTGCTAAAAAACTGAAGCTCTGGAAAAGATATATGCAGACAATCTTTCTAACCCCTACATGAACCTACAGGATAACTGTTTAAAAATGTAGATTATAAAAAATTTCATGAATCCCAAGCAACAAATAAAAGCAATTATAAAGTTGCACATACACTTACAAAAGAATTCAGACATTGGCAATAAACCACATGCTGGAATAATTCTATCAATACTGGTGTGTATTATAGAATATTAAATATATGCAGAAGTGAGCTGTACCTGTAGAATCACCATTCTCTGCAGATTCAACCTCCTTATCCTTGGAGTCTTCAGTAGAGTCCTTCTCATCAGTTCCATTCTCTTTTGGTTTTTCCACATCACCATTCTCAGAAGCCTTAGAGTCTTCATCAACTACATCCACCTTTTCAACTTCCTTCTTCTCAGGAGTACCAGCAGTTATGGTCTCCCTGTGAAACAAACATTTTAATAACTTCAACACCAATTGAGAAGTTAAAATCCAATCTGGCTACGGAACGTTAAAAAGGACTTTAACAAAATAAATCCGCTGATATTCAACACGTTACGATTACCATTTTCTTTCACTTAAATGGGTACTCCACAGGCACAAGTGTTCCACTATTACGGTATAAATCCCGTTACGAAAAAAGGAAGCACATTTTTTTCAAATCCTTACACTGCGACTTGATCGAATCGAAATATGTCCCGTTCTTCCTCGTGATTAAAATCGAGAAATGAATCTCTTAATAGACACCTACACACGGAATAAAAAGCCGGTTCGCCTTCCTCATGACACAACACCCGACCACGGCTCACGACGCGGTCACAATCTGGTACATCTCCATCTAGTAGACGTTGTTCGAACTAATGGCGCGAAAAGATGTTCCAACGATTTTTCAACAATTTTAATATATAACTATTAGCACATCAAAAATAACTTGCACACAATCAACCAGTTTATTTACATGACTTGGCAACACTGTATTTGACGTGCTTGATAATCAAAGACTATCGACACTGGGAAGAATTACCGGCATTCTCACTACATATAATCAATACAAATTATAATGAACACTGATAACAATCTATATAAAATCTCCACATAACTACACATTAGACTACAATTCAAGTCCCATGACTATATACTAAAATCTGCCGGCCTTTAATGGCCGTGTAATTCGCTTCACTAGGAAATACGCCATCTTCACTCACCTTCTTTACACTGCCCGCCAAAACAAAGACATCAGGATTCAGGTCCTGATATTTATGATTTTATGCAATTTGCAAGTAGTACATGTACTTACTTTGTATCAGCCACTGTATCTGCCATTATTTATAATACAACTGGAATTAATTCCCGCTTCAAACACACTTTGTTATTATATTACGAAGGACAACTCTCCTCACACAACCGTCGCTTCCAACAGCACAAGTGAAAGAGAACTACTCCGCGCATGTTCTATCTGACCTTCGACTGAATTACTTCCCGCGTTTACCAGAGGGCTCTGTTAACGCAGTTTAGGAAACTTTTTAATAACCAAGTAACAATAATAATAATTAATTATACCCTTTATAATTGAAATCGAATATGTCTTACAAATACACTTAATACGCTTTGTTAATAAATACGGTAAATTCCTGTTTCATACGTTGCTCCAAATTTCATACATGTCTTCCTATTGGCCATTACAAATTACTGGAAAACAGTAGATATTAATGTTGTTTTGAGTTTATCAAAATGGTAAAGGGAGTTTTGAAACTTTAAATTCATATTGACAAATTGAAATTGAATCATAACTTCAAAAAATTTAATTTTACGTACTTTAAAAATTAACGTATAATTTATTATTAAAAAAAATAATTCAATGGAAGGTTTCGTAACTTCAGACAGTGAAAGGTGACAGACAATAGCACTGTATATTCCCTGGCAAAATGGGGAAAAAATAATTACAGGAAATTGGTATGATAAATTTTAATATTGCTTCTTAATGTGTGTCGTAATGCTGCACATTACATTTGACGCATCCACTTCCTCGCTTACAAAACCAGTATACACGTTGCAAGAACACCATGAACCGCCTACAATTGTGGCAGATGGCCCGCATGACACACACACATATACATTTCTCCCCTTCAAGCAACCAGCAGAAACCAACGGGTCGACGTGGATTCAAGCGGGAACTCGCAGTGGAAATTTCCCTCGCAATTTTTCAAGGTTTCCATCTCAAAGCACTTCCATTGGTTAATTCTGTGTCGGTTCTCACCAATCCATGAGAGCAACTAGGAGGTATCGGATGAGATCAATATTCCGCCCCTCTCTCTCATGTGCTCTCTGCCCTGTCTTTCCTCTTTATACGAGTTTCACAGCAGTATCTCTATCCTTCTCAGTTAGTGGTCATATCTCTGTCTTACGAACTTTGCTTTACAAACGTGTTTCCTTCTCTTCCTTTCCTGTGTCAGAAAATTATGCATTTGACTGCGCGGGGTCAAAACTTTGGAAAGGAGTTTTGTTGTCGGCTGGTCAAATCGCTGAACGATATTTGGCCTTTTCTAACCAATTTTAAAGGGTAATGACGATGGTGTGTGAATATCGGGATCACCAAGTTCTTGGAGTATGTCCATCAACTGTTTTTTCTTAAAGAACACTACGTTTCGGAAGCTGGATCAGCTTCCGTTCTCAGGCTAAAAAGGGGGAGAGGGGCACCTACTCAGTTGGATTCGACAGAAAGAGCTAACCTCAATCACTGGTCCCCCAGGTTCTGAGGACGGAAGCAGATCCAACTTCCGAAACGTAGTGTTATTTAAAAAACACAGACGATTGACATAGTCCAAGAATTTAGTGATCCCGGTATTTTTCAATGCTATGCCAAACGACGGCACTACGTTCTGTCAAACAAATGGAATTTGTTAAAGAAAGTAACGATTAAAACTGGATAATTAGGATCTGAGGTTTTCACGGCGGTGAGTCTGAAGATGGCTGTCTTCTGGGTTGTTACACCACGTAGCTTGGTTACCGACGTTTCAGACGTCCTTGTTATCTCCGTCATCGCCCTGATGATGGAGGTAAGAAGGACCTCTGAAATATCGGTAAGCTTCTACTAGACTACACGGCGCAACATACCAGAAGACAATCATCTTCAAATGGAAACATATTCATTCGCCATTAGAAACGTTCTAAAATATCATTTGGTGTTTTTGAAACAATGACATTTCTTCATTTGAACACTGTTTACTGATAGAAACAATATATTCTGGAAATAGTTATGCATCTACGTTCCTTGTTACTGCTTCCATACAAACAGAAAGAATGGCGGTAATTACAAATTAACATTTCTGCAACTGGGTAGTAGTTCATAGTTCCATATTGTTACTGTATGGATATGCAACTGTCAAGTGAAGCGACAGCTACCAACCACTTTTTTTTGTGAATGTTCTGTTAGAAGAACTGAAAAACACATTTTCCCCACATTGCTAAATTTATATTGAACTTACGATTTTAATCTTTCTTAAAATTCTGCAGTCTTTATACAGAGGCTAGGAGAAATTACAAATTAACAGTTGCGTACGCATAACAAACTAACGGTGTCATTTGTTAAACGCTTTGTGCACAAGTAGATGCAGGCCTAATGCACAAATTCTGACTATTCACTCATGGTGTCATTGTTTAGACCAGTGGTATTCAACCATTTTTTGTTCGCGTACCCCCAGATATAATTTCTCTTCAACTTTGTACCTCCAAAGTTGTTGGTTTATAATTCAAGTTATACATAGTATATAATCTACATCTAAAATAAATTAAATAAATTACATTACTGATTATTCAGTGTTTATCATAAAATAATACATTTTTTTTTTAAATTTCACGTACCTCCTAAGATGTCTTCGCGTATCCCAGGTTGAAATCACTGGTTTAGACCAAGGAAGTGTTGGAATTGAAGAGAGAGAGAGAGAGATAGTACAGTCACAGTGTCCAGTTAAACACTCTGACGTGTTACAATTCGGAAGTAATTGTGAAACTATTCGTCATAGACGGGGAATAGGCCCATTACAAGGTCTCTCTGCCTTCACAACACTAATTCCATGGAGCAGAATCCTTTTTGAGAAGCTGTAGTTCTTTAGATAGTCATAAAATGCACTAACTTTTATGGAACCCAAAGATTCATTACTATGTTCATATGAACCCGCCACTGGAATACCTTGAGCCAAATTAATCCAGTCCACACCCATTTTCTTTAACAATGCCCTTATACCAACTGCACGTTCCATCAATCTCATCCAGCTCGATTTAATCACTCTAATAATATTCGATTATTATGATGGTCCTCATATAATTTTTTCCCATCATCTGGTTACGTACTCTTTACTAAGTCCAAATAAAATATCTGAGTTAAATGTACATAAATTACGTTACCCTATTTGTTCACTAGAAGGTGATAAAAAGATAAGGTATCGCGCAGATATCAGAGGTTTTATAAATTCCATCTGTCCTGACAGAAACGAACACGGTGCTTTTCATTACATTAAGCTGCCGCGGTAAAAATCTGCTTCCAATTGAATCGCTAGAGGCCTAACAGTTTTTTCTGCTTCATTATCACAGGCACATAAATTGGACAGTACACACCTCGGTAATGTTAAGATCGGAATCAATAGCGTAAACTGACGTTTGTTACGTTTGTACATTGAAATTTCACTGACCAGAACACATTTTCAGTTTCTTGAATGCTAGAGTTTTGTCCCTTACAGTGGAGTTTGGGATATTTATCTTCTTCTATGACGTCCCTGGACATATCAGAAATTTCACTGGGGGTAACTAATGATGAACAGTAGGACTAATGCTGATCATCCACCCCGTTCTGGTGAAAGGGCGGCAAATTAACTGAACTTTGCCTAAACTCTTCCAAGACTTTCCAAGTGGCGTCATCTGCTTGCTACAGGATATGTTCTAAATAAACCCCGCTGATATTTGAAGACGCTGTGTCAGTTGAGTAATTTACTTGGGGTCAAAAACTGAGGGAGTGATAAAGTATGGCGACTTGGAAATGAGGGAGAAGCCAGTCATTACCTATTTAAAGGCATGATTCCAATCATCGCAAGGGGGGTCTGAAGAAAACTAAATATCCTGGAGTCAAATCAAGACTAAAACCGTCTTGTTCCTGGTTACAATTTGGTAGCGTTTCAGCCTGAGACAACTTGCTCAGTCGACACCTCGATGAGGCAACCGTTGGCCCTACTCGTATTTCTTCAACATTCGCAGACAACATTTTGGACTTCTGTGGTATTCACTGTGACACCCATTTCAGGTGGTTCTATATCTTCAGTCCATTCAATAGTGTTTAATCGAATTAACTAGCCGACTGAGTGAAGAAACTCGTTTGTACAGATAATTCTTGCAAAGTTAATACTGATTTAATTTGTAATATGTAAGATCAGTTTTAATATTATCCTCTCATCTAAATATATATCTTCCAAGTGGTCTCTTCCCTTGAGGTTTTCTAGTATCGAAATTTCGTTAAGTTTTAATAAAACAATTTGCCGGTGGCAGGGCAAAGAAAAGTGGCACGAATCGAGGAAACGAAAAAAAATATTTCTAAAAGTTGTCACAAATCATGTTTATTTACATTTAAAATACTTATAGAAATGTTACACAATTTACACACAAACTAAAAACTGAAATTACAGTTTTGTCACGTGATAAATAAAAGGCTGTAAATAGCAACCATGTAGGATTTGAGATTTTCATACTCCTACCAACAACCCAGAAGACAGCCATCTTCAATAGCAGCCATATTTCAGTTGTACCCCTTAACTTTGGCTCTGGCGAATTGGGCTCACAGCTGATCTTCAGGCCTACCGATCGTTCAAACGTTCTACGAACGCAAGTCCTAACATGACATTGTGGCAACTGCTCTGCTTGTCTGTAGGAATCTACAGTGCGTTACGGTATGTGGTTTGGTTGAGAATCTTCATGCTGAAGGCTGTAATCGGACAGATGTTGCTACGTCTCACCTGCCGGCTACGCGTGCACTTTTTTTCCCCTGGTTTATAACGGATAGCACGTGCTACAGCAAGTCGTCTAACGTGTGTCATTATCATACTGCACTTTATTTATAGAAAGGGAAATGGCAACGTGCCTTAGAAAGGAAGGCAGGCTATAAAATGTTTATCGACGCTCAATGTATATTATTAATACTATTACTGTTGCGTGTTTTGTGAGGCATCCAAAATTAGTCCAATAAATTGTTAAGACAGCAAAGGTGCAAAGCGAGGAGCTATGGTGGTTAGTTCCAGCTTTGTATTTACGTATTTAAGTACGTATGTATGTGGGCTGATGAATCATAGTTGCTGACCACAAATTATATTAACATTATTCTTTATAATCTTCATCATTTTAATCAATTATTATTATAATATGCCTCACATTTTACGCAATATTAACTGTTTTAGAAATTAGTAAAAATGTCAAGAAAACGCATGTTACGATTATAACAACTGCTCCTTTATCACAGCGGATTAAACGGTTCGAGATGTGGGGTTTGCGTGGGCGAACACTGGGTTCGAATCTCCCCGAGGCAAAAATGAATTTATCATTGATATGGACCAAAAGCAAACTCAAATTCGTATCAATTTTTTTTTCAATTACACCGAAGCCAAAATGTTAGAAACTGCAAACCAAAAAAGTATTTTACATCTACTAGGAAAGGATCCGGAAGTCTTAAAACTTCACTGCACTTCAGTGTAGTTTAACATGCTCCGAACTTTGAGACACGGTTCAGGTTCAGCACAGAGTAACAGTCAAAAAAGAATTTCATGCTGATGTAGTTTCCTAGCTTGAACGCAAGTTGCTCTGGTAAAGACAGGAAAGTCTGACAAACACGACTCGTGAATGTAATAAAAAGGGTACTGTCGAAAATCTTGTTTCTCTTGCCTAAAATTATATGCGTTGTTTCGTTTTTAACCTGTATCTATTTTTTTCAACCGTTAACCCCTTTGGGAACACAAACAACGACATTAATTTGTGGCAGGAGAAACTGTCTCCGCCTTCAGGGATGAAGATAGAGGCAGCATGTTCCTGGAAGGAAGCAGGGAGAAAATGGACGAGGGTCACGGGAATGGACTACAGGATGCACGCCTATGTGACTACCATCAGTGCAAAACACATTTACTAACGAAATACACGACTCTCAACTCAGGCTGTCTACTAGGAATCAATGGTTTCTGAACGCTGCACAGTACACACAGCATAGCAACTTCTTATCTACTTCAAATGTCGCATACCGATTTACATCCGTCTCCCCTCCAACTCAACAAATATGGTTACAGTACTTATCAAAACGTTACGTACTCTGCTTGCAAGTCCACGCAGCATTGCAGCGTAGAGGGCCAACATCCACATCTTCACCGCCGTGAGAACCTCATCTCAAAATCAGGCAATGTGAGCGTAGCGTAACAATGCTGGCGCCATCGTCAGATCTCAATCGAACAGAAGCAAACATGGTAACCACTGTAGCCTGAAGATATCCCATTGGGTCATTCTTTCAATAGACTACAATCTTTACGTTTTATGGTGTGTGGTTGTTGAGAGGCGTAAAAAGGCAAAGGAGTGTGGAAATATTTGCTCATTTCCGAAAAGTTTAACGGCTTTCACATGTACATAAAAGGTCATACTGCAAGGGTAATAGGAAATTTAAATTAAGTTTTCCAGTGTCCTTGATGTATTATCCAGGATATAAAATAATTATTCGTTCTATTATTGATCCGACGTCGTTGGATTAATTTAATATGCAATCAATAATATTCTCGTCGCCTTGGTTGTGAAGGGCAACAACTGGCAAAGAAACACGAAAACTAAATAAACAGTTAAACCAATACCGTGGCAGCAGAGCCCGAAGGTCAACACCGCTAGCACTATATAAGGCGCGAATTTGTGCGCCTGAGGACGGTTATAATTAAAAGGCGTGGTAGGGGCAGCAGATAAGGAGGCGTACATCGTCCATACAAAAACATAATTTACCAACAGCAATTCATTGTATTTCACCGTCTCATTCCTTCGACACTGTCTTTGGTTTACAAAATAGGCCTATGTGCGTCTGTTTCCTTCTGTCCTCAAGCTAGTGACGCAGGCAAAGCGCACGGTATGGCCCCGGTTACAGTTCTGTCATCCTCGCAGCTTTCTCCGAAAGTTCCACCTCAATGTTACCCTCCCGCAACCTTCTCGGCCCTCCAAGTCACATCTGGAAAAAATCGCAGTAACTGCTTTTACAGGCAGCTGGTGAGACTTACGTAGTACTCGAACATTGCATCGCTTCAGTATTACCAGCATGGTAGGTACAATGACCTTTAAGAAACTAGTTTTGTGCAGTGAAAGTTAGAAATTAAACAAGTTATAAATGTAACAGAAAACCGAGCGGTCGTCCCAAAGAAATATGATAAATGCTACGACCCACTGTCGTAATTCGGCAACCATATTCGCCTCACAGTTGGACGTCATTGATACAACCTATGTTTGCGCTGCGATGAACAAATTCCTGATTCTGTTGAGTCGTTCAGAAATTGTAAGTCGCTCAGTTGGGCAAAACGTTCCCACCGGTAGGTTCATTATTGTGACCACAAAAACCTAAGATATTTGAATCCAGTTCGCGCCCTCAAACCCTATTTTTAAGATCCATTTTGATATTATCTTCTCATCTACGCCTGATCACCATTTAGACCTACGGACTACGGATTGTAAGTCTCAAACATTTCCAATGAAATTCTTAATCCTTTGAAGCCGAAGGCATTTAAGAAATTAGTCCTCATCGCAAAGAAAACAACACTTCACCGTTACAAACATTAATTGGCTCATGCTTCCACGTGTTTTAAAGGGATAGTGTCTTATCGCGTAAAGTAAAAATGCACCAGGCTTCAAACAGCTATGCAGCGCAATCCAAAATAAAAAAATATGATTTAGAAAACATGTCTACTTAACATTTTGTTGTGTTTTTCTGCGAAGCTTGGTATTTGACAAGAAATATCACTTACGAATACAAACAAGTAAAACAAATTTTCTATGATGTCATTCTCGTTAAGAGATATTGACAGGCCTGAAACAAAAATGACTACTACACTAAAGAACTCAACATTTTTAGATTAAATGGAACCTTGAGTGAATGTAGTGAATAAAAGAACATTCAGAACAGAGACAACAATATATACAACCTGATTCAACATAGAACAATCTAATTTGTTTGGCCAAGGTAAGTGTCCCCCCCCTCCTGCTTTTTGTGTCCCTGGTGTGCACATTCCGCATACAAAGACACGAGACCGGGGTTAACGGATTTCCGTGAAATTTGATGTTCGAGAGTTTTTCTAAAAATTTGGTTGACACTAGACACGTCACTCACAAAGGTAGACAATACTTTCTAGCGAAAGCGACAGAAAGTCACGACATGCGTACAAAAAACCTGTTCAGTACTAATTTTGATTTTTTGTATTTTATGCACGTACATTACGCATAACAACTTCAGCCGAGCTCACAACTCGAAGATGGCTGTCTTCTGGGTTGTGCCGTCATGTAGTCTGGTAAAAGTTTACCGACGTTTCAGAGGTCCTTGCTGCCTTCATCATCCACATCACTGCCCACCCAGTAAACTTCTACCTGACTATACGGCGCTAAAAAACCCAGAAGACAGCCATCTTTGATCTAAAGGACGTTCATGTCGTCTCGCCTTGAGCACATCTGATGCAAATACACGTGTTTACAGAACTTTAATGACACATTCCCGCAGTAGCAAGTATGATGTCACGTCCATACTCTGCTGCAAGGAGGGTTTCCCGCCCACACGCCTGATAATGAAAATGTTTTTGACTCCGACAGGGCCTTGAAAAGCCTATGAATTCTCCTGATCACGGGCATGACAGACCAGCTTTCCGAGGACAGGTTCCCTGTCTGACTCAAATTGTACAGTACAATAGTCTACAGCAGGAGCGTACGTGCTAAAATTGTTTGTCGTGTTAACCGGGCTAATACGGTTAACATGAAAGCTCCATCCCTAGTTGGATATCGAATTCGTCGCCGAAGGGGCATCACTTTCACTCAGACTGAACATTCACAATTACAAATTACGCGAGTGGGCTTATTATGAAAAATAATTATCACAATTCACTTTCATGCCATCGTTTGTTAATTCGTGTGACATAAACCTCTCAGCCTTCACAGCAACCTTTATAAGTTGCTGTATTTTTGTCTTGTATGTCACACTGCTAAATGCTTAACAAAAAACAGCAAAAGATTTCGATGCAAAGTAATATATGAGAATGAACATTCGTTCTGCTTGTCCCTTATACTAGGATGAAGAAGCTTCTCACTTCATGTCCGGACTGCAGTCTATGGCTGTTGTTGGTTTGCGTTTTAAATGGAATGCTGTATCAAACGAAGGAAAATACGTGTATCTACTCTTTTGTTTAGAGTAGTACATATATTTTCATATGCGTTCTTTGCGATTTGCATGTTTATGAGTTGTTGGTGTTAATGTATATGCGGACATAATTCAGTTTCACAGTCCGGCCGCTTCATCCTCTGGATAAAGATTCCGTTACCCTTCGGATGCGTCTCAGATAAAGTTTCGTGCGCACATCGTCACAACGGAAACTAGCCCAGGAAGCTGTGCCAAATATAATTGGGTGCATGAAATCACCAGGAAAACTCTTTGTTATTTAAATTTCGTGATTCATTGGCTCTCAAGAACGTACAGTACAGCTGAGAGAAGGAGCCACTTCCTCCTAGCCGATGTGGCTATTTATATTCACCATAAAGGAGTCTGACCAGGTGGTAAAAGTAGGCAACGCTGGTATGTGCATCTTCCAGTTCCTGTAGCTTAATTTGTTAGAGGTCAACTCGGTGGAGTACGTTTAGAAACCATCGTTAAATCCGTCCTACCGCCATGAACTTGAACTTTAGGCTCGCTGTCGCGATGCGCTGGCTGCAAGAACACAGCAGTCTCCGAAGGAACCAGCAAGTTTTTGCATGAGTAACCGACGTTATTGGACGTCATTCTATGACTAACACGAGAACCCAACAGTTACTCAGCTGGCAAAGAAAATTCCCGTATTTTATGGATCGCGAATGTTCATTGCCATGTCAAAAAGCATGTCAGTGCATGTTATTCTGACCCCAGTTGCATCAAATCCATATCTCACCCTGTTTCAATAAAACCCATTCCTCCCATTAGCGCTGAGATCTTCTTCGAAGGTTTTCTGACTTAAATGCTGCATTTGTTTCAACATGCCCCGCCCATCCCATCTTCCTTGGCTTGAAACCACCAATTAGCATTTGGTGAATCGTTCAGCTTATAAAGCCCATCATTATACAATTTATTCATCCTACTGTGACTTAATCCCTCTTATGTCCAAATATTCTCTTAGTGATCTAGAATCCCCATATCTCCGATTTCTCGAGCGCGGCCCTGATAATGGGGACAGCAAACACCTCTGAAACGTCCGTAAACTTCTACCAGGCAGACTACTCCGGGCAATAACGTAGAAGACAGCAATCTCCACTCTCAATATATGTGTGGCAACAGGCAGCTGGGAACATTTAAAATATTATTCACAAACATTTTAAAATTCAATAGCTTTTATTTTATGATATATTTTGACGTGGATAATGCAATTTAACATAAAACTGACTCTGTATTTTAACCAAGTCTTACTTTATCCAGGTAATATCCTTTAATCAGTCAAGTGGTTAGGCAATGAATAGATGAGGAAAGCCTTTTTATGGGCTTCACTATAACTTCTTACTCTTTCATAACAAAAACTGAGCACGAAATCACGTTCCGAGTCTGTTGATAAGCATTTGAACCTACGACAGAAGAAGTACCAGAAGAATGGAGAACACTGCATAATGAGGAACTTGTCAGGCTTCTCCTCAGTCCCTCTACGTCAGGTACTGGCAAGTGCTTTTACTGGTGGCTGCAGGACCTGTCGAAAGAGAAGTCGAATAGTTATAAATTATTTGCCATGACTGAACATAATTTATGCATACACCAAAACACATAACAGTTATAAATAATTAATTTTTACACGATATTCTGAACCCCAACTGATGCTGTCCTATTCTGCTTTCTCATACACACTTGTGGGTATAATAATTGAGGAAATCGACATTGGTCTTCTGGCATGTGACGCAGTGTGGATTTGTAGGTAGGTATTAACATTTACGAGGAACATACCGCCTCCATCTTTAGGCTGCGTTATTAATATCATCTGGTCAAATTGAATTCATTTTAGGGCCATATTCTGCAAACCCTTGATCACGAAAATGTGGGATAGTGCCTTAAAATGCCTTAATATTGTGTACACACACTTTTGTACTCACCGCAATACTGCGTATCGTTTTCTGGGTGTAAAAGAACTTCAGTGGCTTGTTCTATGTTTCGAATATGACGCAAAATTTCATATTTAGCCTATCGTCTAAACTGTAGGACGTGTGCTTCTACTCAAGCGTTGAATCAAACACGGTGTTGTCCACAAAGCTTGTTCGCCTTGCGGAAACTAGACACAGCCACTGAGAAAGAAGTCAGTTTGTGCAAGTGATCATGGGGTTGCTTAAATGACATGAAAGAGCTTTCAGAAGTATTTCATTGTTAGCAGATAGTTGACGTGACTACACTTAGATCTGTGGGAGGAACACTTAACTAGTTAGAGTACATAAAGAGGGAAACTAAGACATTTCTTCTTATCGAATTGCACTTATGACACTGAAGATGATATATTTATAAAATGCTTCCTCGCAGACATAGAGAGCTAAGTGAATCTGATAGAATAATTATATCTAATAACAACATTTCAATGGCGTTATTTTTTTGCGATGAAATTGATAGCGCAGTGTTGGAGTGAAATTTAAAGGACTGTTGATGATAAGATGGTTTGTTCCTGAGGATGGACCACGACCTACGTCATAATTAAATGCATAAACTGAATCAAACAGAAGTCAAGGCAAATTATTAATATTGCTAGCATCAACTGTTAAAATAACAAATAAACGTGACAAATGAAAAACACAAATAACAGAGTACGCTCACGTGGACAACGGACGTTTTATTACTGAATGGCAAAAGAAAGTCCGTCAAATTTGTTATTTTATAAATTTATAATACAGTTATGTATCCCTATCTGTTTGCATTTTTAATTATTATGGAAGACGTAAAGTCAAATATGGAAACATATGCTGGTTAACTCTGTTAAATTAAAATCACTACCTCTGCAGATTGTGGGTGTTTTACAGGAAAGCCTTATCTTACTTTAAAGGAAAAGACTAGGTTGCTAGACACCACTCCCTGTCCTAAGCCAAATGAACCCAGACCACATCCTCATATTTATTCCTTTTCAATATTATCCTCACATGTGGCAAACCTTTGATGGATGACGTCTGGGACGGTTTACAATTGCTACAAGAACAATACTGTACTTAAAATCTTAATGAACCAATGTTAACGTACTGCGCTGAGTTGTGCTGCTTCGTTTGTTGTGGGGGCACCGACCTGTGTGATCCAGGGGACCATAAAACGTAGCTTCTGCTCTCTCTTGTTGGCTTTGCAAGTGCAAGAACTTCTGTGCACAATGATTAAAATGTTCTTGGTTTTCCATGTTAGTTTCACTAAATAATCAGCGTTTCCAAGTCGCTGAGAAAATTATGCAAAAGTTTTATTGCTCCCACTAATACCACTACAATAAAAATGTAAATGCGCTGGCAAATTTTAACATTGCTTTCTTATTTTAGAAATTTATTTTTATAGAAATTATAGTCGTTCAACTCGTCACGAAATTAATTCCTCTTATGGAAGCCTAAAGTTCATTACCGTGTTCATGACAGCCCGCGACTCGACCTTACCCTTCTACCTATATCTGGGGCTTCAAAAATATATGCACTTCCCATACCTGCCATGCATGCTACTTCTCCTGCTCATCCCATCGAAACTTGATTTGTTCACACTAATCGCATTAGTCGCAATTGTTGTTAGTTATGGCCGAGGGCATTGTTCTTTTTGCGTCACACATGCGTGCCTCTGTTCTCAAATGTTCGTTTCTGCTCTTTACTCTGTTAAGTTTCCTCACTCTTTACACGGACCTGCTTTTGTTCTGTTTTATTCATTACAACACGAAGAGATTAAGTGAACACAAAGAATTGAGATTCAGTTATTGAAATTAAAATTCTTGCACCGTTTATTGCAGTTACATAAATACTGAGTCTTCGGTTATGCTGAATGTTTTGATAGATCTGCTCCTTAATGTCAACATGCTTTGCAGTCAATGGCCTTCTAGAACACGCATCGCTGTTGAAGCTGGCTGTTCCCTGGGATATGCAGTGTAGTCTGGTAGATACTGAGAGATATTTCAGGGGTGCTTACTGCCCACATCAAGAAGGCGATGGACGCAGTAAGCACCACTGAAACGTCGGACAATATCTACCAGAATATACGATGCAACATCGCAAAAACTCGAAGTTATGTTTTTATTAAATAATTAATTATCAATTCATCAATGTAGACAAACGGTACAGAGCCTTCCCGAAATATGGAAAAGTATGAAGATTTGGAATGGTTTCAACTGGCTCGGTATAGAATCCAATGGCGGATTTTAGTAAAAGTGGTAATGAATCGTTATCTTCAAAGGCGTGGAGTGTAATCTCCACTCCCGCACACGTCTTCATGTCGTGAAGCATGCCGGTGACGCTTTACATTCACAAAGGAAATGAACAGTATATTACTCTCGGTTTGTTTGCATTATCTGTATATGAAAGGGCACGTTTATTGTTTTCATAAACGTGCAATTAACTTTAAAGTAGAACACGAACTGTTTGACCAGAAAAATGTATCAGCACCTCCAACTATCATCCTAGGTCTCCTAGCAAGAGTCAGGAGTCTATTTTAAATCGAGCCGAAGTCGTTACAGAGTGAGGCTATTGACCTGCATGTGTAAGGCTTTCTCCTGTCCGTTGTAAGCAACGTGACTTATGGAAAGGCTTACAATGTGTGATACACCTTGAAAATATCAAGTCATCTGATAGACACAAAATCGCTTATTTCTTAAGAAGGGATAAATCAATTTGCGCAAAACTTGGCATGCTTACATCGGGAAACCAGGAAGAGATTTTAGGAAGGTCAAAATTTTGGACAAGAGTCATGAGTTCGGGTACCGGCGAGAGGCGTCTTGCAATTCGGAAATTAAGCACGGAGCCAAGATGAAAGTTGCTTGTTTTGACGAGGATACTACAGGGAGAAAGGCCGCAACAAAAATTCTGTCCTGGGTTCGAAACCAGGTGAAAAAGTGGCAAGATTATTGTTCTGTATATTTTATAACCAAATACTTTGAATAAACTTACTATCTAATTTTCTCCGGACCTTTTTATATATACAACCTCACATTATATATATATATATAATTTCTTACGTCCGTTAAATTTTACACCTCTCAGCGTAACACTAACTGTTTCAATGAGTTATGTATTCGATAGTGTTATTTAATAACCTACGTACTGAAGCAACGAAGTGGGAAAATACTGGGTTCAGACCCATCTATGAACTAAGCAACAAATATAAAAACGCACCTTAAAATTGAGTTGGTATTGATGGTTATTTTGGGAAGAATCCAGATTGAAATCCTTCAACACTTAATGTACTGTGAAACTACTGTACCACCTGCTACGGCATTCAATAACTCAGCATTGTGCCCACAGAGCGTGTTTCCGGTTTTCATGAGACTCTCAGAAAAGAAAAA
Organism: Zootermopsis nevadensis; assembly: GCF_977971745.1. Lineage (NCBI taxonomy): Eukaryota > Metazoa > Arthropoda > Insecta > Blattodea > Termopsidae > Zootermopsis > Zootermopsis nevadensis. The sequence continues at coordinate 12,238,824 of NW_028259192.1, read as the reverse complement.
AAATCACTCAACAGCATCAACTAATTAATCTTCTTAACGGAGACGTGTTGTGTTTACGTTGGGGCAGGAAACTAAATTGATAAATAGGTGCAATATTTAGATGAAATTGTATTTCAAAGGGTTCACGATTTTTTTAAAAAAAAAATTGTGTTTCCATTCGACTAAAACTGAGATAGACGCAGTCAGTGGATTGTGGTAATGTCAGCGCTGACTCCTGTTGCCTTACAAGAGCACAAAAACCTGATTTTTATTGACAGTCCACTCTACCCTCTTGCCGCCTCACATATTTCATAATGCCCTCACACATCCCACGTTCAGAAATAGCACACCTTATCATCCACTTGAACACTTCACTTGGTTCATCATGTGCACACATGCACGGCCTCTGACTGACTGTCCCTCTCTCTCACACACACGCAAACGCACGGGTACAATGAACGCTGTTCAGAAATATCCAGCGAATTTGTCTGCGTTGAAGGATGCTCAATTAGCAACGCGATAACCCTCCACACTTTTGTTCGCGAAGCAGCAGTTCGAATCCAGTCTCTGTGCCATTTAGATTTCGAACCAGTTAGCAGCTATTTCGGAAAATCGCTGTAAAGTCGTGGCTCTCAGAAGCTTTTTATTATTTTAACCTTTTAAAGTAGGAGCTTATCTACACGACATAAAATAATTCAGTTCGCACCTCAAAGAAAACACAAAACTTCTCAATTACAGAGGTCGACTTCTTAATGCTGTCAAGGAAATAATCGCTGCTTACAGTAAAAATCATTTATTTTTATTATTAGTGTTCTGTCTGATGACAGGTCCATATGAACGGGATCCTTCCATCCTTTTCTCGGACTGGGACCTGTTCATATACGTTCTTGGCAGATGATCCAGAAGTGGTTTGCCATTGCCATCTTCTGTGTGTGAATGGAGTAATTGTTGGTATGCCACAAAGAAACCGGGGAAGCCCCGGAGGAAAAGTCCGTGTTGCCTAGACCACGGCCTTGCCCAACACAAGTTATAAATTCGGGCACCGCCGGGAATTGAACCCGGGACCCCAGGATTACAAGGCCAGCGTTCTGACCGCTAGACCACCGTGGCCATCTTAAAAATCATACGAAACTTAAAAAAAGAAAAGAGAGAGAGGGCACAGTTAATGAGTCTTAAAGCAGGCGGTAGGACTACAGAGAGTTACCACTGGACTTTAAAGGGTTTAGTGCCTATTGAAGGTCTAGTTCAGCAGAGACATTGTCTCACCCAATTGCAACAATCTCTTATATTCAAGATGATAGCGTAGCTCATGCAACAGTGCACAATAAACATTAATCTGGCAGGATCATGCAGGAATTTTGCGATCAGAGCTCATTTCCAGAAAATATTTCTATTTGTATCCCACCACGTCATCATATGATATTCCGCAAGTTTGTGAATCTGGTTCTGTTGTCTTCGTGGGAATGCTACGTTAAAAGATCTTCTAGGAATGAAAAATTTATATTTTGCACTTACCATGAATAGTAGCATAATAAAGTAGTGACGTCAATCGGTGGAGCCCTCGTGTCTTCATAGGAGACATTCACATCAATATCAAATATTCCGACAGTTTTTAGGGGCTTTAGCATTTCTAAAGTCGTAAATAGGACCAGTCCTAAATAATTCATACCGTTGACCTATTGTCTTTATTTACATTACAAATTGTTGTAATTAAACTATATTGGTAAATTACCACAATATTGAAATAGAGTCATTCAGTCTCAAGCAATGTGTAATGATTTTAAATGCCTTACATAAATATCGTATAGTTATTAAGTTCTTTTTAATTATCAACCAAAACGTACCCCAACATTTTGTGCACTGGACATATAGCGGATTTTCAATACTTTCTAACAAACAAGCAATTTTATGCTACAGAGAAATTAAATGACAGCCTGTCGATAACCTAAATCCATATCGATATCAAATATTTCCCCGATGTCATACTGTATCGATAGGCCGATATCCATATCAAGTGTCGTTCCTTTAACATAGAGTCATGTGTGATTTTATGTAAGGCTTGTTAACAAGTTGATCTGATGTTTAACTCCGGTAATAAGCAAGCAAAACAACGAACAGTGTCTGCCGCTGGAAGAAATCATGCACTTCAATACCGAGTTTATATTAAAAAGCATATATCTTCCTTTACAGCAAAAATTTTGTCAAACAGGTTCTTATCTCGTTACAAGAATGTAAATTAGGCAATTTATTATCTCATTAAGATAATAAATACAATCACTGTACTAGTTTCTCTGTACCTCTGATTTCAGTCGTTGGCAGTTTACTTATCTGACAAGTACTTGTCGTTGCTACGCTGTGCGTTGACCAGAGATAAGGCGTAAGAGTACATCAGAGCAGATTATGTGCGTAAATTTGTTCGGATCCAAACATTAAGGGTGAAACCAGGTAAGCTGATACACAGCAATATAACATAACATACGGAAACTTTGCCTCAGGTCAGTGACAAGACTCATGCTCGGAAAGACACCTGCTGTTATTTGCTTTGTAACATTGATTCAGGGTATTTGAAAACAAAGTTCTGGGGAGATTACTAGCCATAAAAGAGAGTCGATGACGGAAAATATTACGTAATGATGACTTTCATAACTTTTACCCTATTTCTTCAGCATTTACGGATTAGGCCCTCTAGCGTCTTCCAGATCAGATTTAACTTTTAAAACACTGAATAATTTTTAGACACGCGGTAGGACTCTATGGACATGGGACCGACCCAGCGCAAGGCCTTTCCCTACAGAGGACAGTACAGCACAAAAGAACACAGAAATGTCTGCAGGGTATTCGAGTCACGATCCCAAAGCAAAGACTATAATTTGTATTTGTCGACTGTGCGGCCACTGTGATTGGTTAAGATTTGTATGGATACATTTTATCGTTTAATGTGGCTTATTTAAGAACTCTCTCAGTAGGTCAGACTACTTACACCTATTTCATTGCATCGAACAATAGAATCACTAATCATGCCTGGAGGGACAAAGGAAAACCACGAAGAACCTCAGTCATAATAGCAGGTCTCCGGGCTAAGATTTGAACTCGAGACCTCCCGAATACGAAGGAGGGCATAACTTTTCTCCTCTGCCAAATATTATTATTACGATAAAATGAAGGTGCATTAAATTAATAGAAGAAATGTATATAAAATTTGAGTCGGGAAACATGAACGGAAGAAATTGCTTTGATCGGACCCAATGACGATCTCTTTTGAACACGGTAAGGAACCGTCCCGTACCATTAAATGCAGACAGTTCATCGACTAGTTAAGCGGCTGTCAACTGCTCAAGTTCGTCTCTTGATTATATCAACTTTTCAACAATCCACTCTGTACGCTCTTTAAAACATCAACAGTTTCCAAACAAAAGCACAAAACCTTCAATTCCTTTCAGATACATAATACTATCGTCAGTTCGATTCCAGAGGCCTCAAAAATTATCTTTTATGAACATGATTTATTTTCTCGATAATTTAACGCGGCCTTGAAGCTTTATGAGATAGTCGTGATGCATCGTGGTCACACACAATGAACACTTAGAAAACAATAACTTACAGAAGCGGATACTTTCGTGCAACAATTATCGCAGTTGACACTGGATATGGCTCACGAATTATTTTATTTTATTCCCGTTGTCGACGTGGTAAAGTACGGTGCGCGCAACGTGATTTGCAAAGACTACAACGGATGTGTGTGTACACGTCGAAGGACTTGAATGCACGACGCGACTGCCAGGAGTTAAGACTTCAGACCAACTGCTCCCCCCACTTCTGATTTCCCATGAGAACTAAGAAAATCATCCCCCTTGCAGACTCTGTGGTTTAAATTTCACTGGCTGGACTTAGGACACTGAACATTTCGACAGCGGTCCTGCCTGTCGATGAGTTAGAATGAGCAATCCGGCACTGGGCCTGCTCTCCATTTTTCTCATATTCTACTTTAACCCTTTAAAGCCGAGTGGTAACTACGATGGTAGAACTGCTTTAACAACAGTAACTCTGCAGTTTATATTTATGGGTCTTGTATTATTCTCACTGTGAACAAGAATTATTTCCCTAACAGCATTAGAAGATTAATTTTTTGTATTTATAAAGTTTTTTTGCGGTGCGGACTGAATTCTTAAATGGTATTCAGACGAGCTTCTGCTTCAAATGGTTAACTAATTACCAGTTCCAAGTTTCAGACTGATGTCTTCCCTAATAATGATCAATAGTTCAATATCCGGAACTCCGTTTGTGTTTAGAGACAAGTACTCTGAAATACCCAATCTGAATCAACTTTGCAGACTACTAATCAGTGTTTCATTGTTCCTGTCATGCGGGTCCGGATACGTCAGCTGGACGTTCGGAGTTTGATTCATGACAGAGACAGGAATTGTTATCTTGTCCAAACTAAACAGACCAGCTCTAGGGGCCGACCAAGCCCGTCTATCAGCCACGAAGCTTATCATTCATCTCTGTTAAGCGTTGACATTAAGAACGCGTCGTGGTTTACATCGTATTTAGTGCGGTGTTTAAATACGTGAACCACTTTAAATTTATTTATTAATTTAATTAGCCATTCTTTGGCAACTACGGGAACTGTATGTTACTGGGTGGAAAGCAACATGATGGCTGTTAGAGACAAGAACAGACTGATGTGAAGATATGTAATTGCTCCTTCTTTGGTGCAGCTGTTGTATTTCTAGACAGGTTGCCGAAAACTATACAATAACCGTGATTAATCGATTTCTCAGCTGGCACTCGACTAGGGCCTCCGGAACACGAAACAAAGTTGTAAGTGTTTTGAACGAATCTGTAATCTAATTACAATGTTTTAACCGACAGGTGGAAAGAAATAAAAAGTATCAAGTTAGAAATTAGATGGCCTCCCAAAATAATTTCTGATGGATATTTGAAGCTAAGCAACAAATTAAAGATAATAGTATTATAAATCTGACAAAATAATCATAGTAATGTGACAAACCTCATTTTTCTACGTAACCAAAATAATTTTAATGCACGTGATCTAGCGCTGCACAAGTTTCCTGATACCATCACAATATTTGGGCCTAAAGTCACTTTTACCGATTCTTTCCAGATTAGTACTAATTTAATCAGTGTCGAGTGTCTGTTCTCACTATATGCTGGATACTTTGATCGATCCACTTCCTAACTTCAAGATAATTCTTTCGATAGCTGCACAGAACGCGTCATCACCATCGGCTGTTGTCCGCTCTTTTCTGAACATCATGCATTAGCATTCACACACAACCTCTCACTCGTACAGATGTTGCCATATTTAACAACAGTATAATTCTTCGTTAATTTAATTAGGTTTCTCACCCTGTGATCACAAAAATAAGGTGCTGGATCCTAGTTGTTTTTTGTTGCATTCTGTCAAAGGAACAGTTAGCTAAACGGGTTGCAGCATTATCGTACACTGAAAAAGCAATGAAAACCAAAGGGGTTGAAATGAAAGTGCATATACAAGTCAATTCTTCGTCCTTTTGTCAAAATCATGTTTGAGGCAAACTATGCATTGTCCTCGTATTTGAGAACTTGCTGTCTGCGAGTACTAGATTCCCCTGCCTGAGAGCTACTGGTAATTACTTCGGATTGCAATGATTTGTTTACGTACCTGTGTCATATTCTGATATATACCATATTTCCAAAAAGTAAAACTCATTCCAGATCTACGTTCACTGTCTGATTACGATTAGTCTAAGTGTAACGTGTTTCTATAGCTAAATAAAATTGATAAATACATCACTTGTGTTACTATTTAGCAAATTTCGTCATTTAAAAGGTACATGAGATTTCATATTGCATATCTTGAAAGCTAGCAACGGCTGGGGGTTCGTCGTGCTGACCACACGTCATCCTATATCTGGTTGGATGATCGTTCACCTCTGCTTAGGCATGTGAACGTGAGGCCAGCAGCCAGCTAGTCGGCTTTGGCTCTCAGAGGGCTGCAGTCCTAAGTACCTAGCTTAAAAACCATGCCACGAGGACCTATGGAGAATGGGGGTTCAGCTCCATAAATTCTTAATTTCGGCACTAAATAGTGATGGGTACTCAGCCTAGCCTCTGTGTGAAGAGTTACCACTGTACAATATATAGGGGAGAGGGCTGTGTGGATCCTAAAATTGGTCTGGGCTAGAAGGCGAAGAAAATATCCCTGCCCCGTCCGGGAAATCGAACCCTGGTGGTCCAGCCAGAAGCTAGTCACTGTACTGACCGAACTATATCCTAACGAAACACTAGCAACTAGTATCAAACAATGGCCAGAAGAGTGAACCGTACTCTTGAACAGTGCGTACAAGCATGACGAGAGCATCTGTCCAAATTTCTGCAAATACAACAGAACTACAGCATGTCAATTCCTGGTAGTAGGTCGTCGAGGCTCTATCTACATATACTGACACCCCCATTTGATTGAAATGGAAGGCTGAATATTTAACGCAAAATAGGAACAATAGCTGTGAAACCTGACGGTTGGCAGAAGCACACCTTTGTTTCAAAAAGACGTAGAAAACATAATATTCTGGAGAAAATTTACGTAAAGCAGGTACATATTTACATGGATTGCAGCGAAAATTTGTAAATCGAGAGGTTGGTGTATCGACCGTCCCATATTTCTCATACTTCAGACAGCAATAGAAGACTCAAATAATAAGTGCAATGGTAAATGCTGCATACTCACTTTGTGATAACACAAGAGACGAAAAGTGAGAGCGGACGCCAAACCGCCAGAGGGCGATAATGCTATCTCTACTCCGATTTCACTTACATTACTTAGTATCTGCAGTCAGTGCTTTGTCAAGAAATCAACTTCACTGCCAGTTTCTGCCATTCTCATCTAAAGTAAAAGTAACTATATAATTAATTAACCACCTAACTGATAATTGGACTACAACACCAAAGCCACCATTTGACCCTGCCGGCAGTCAATTTAATCAGGCTGACTACTGATTGTGAGTCCCGTTATTTAAGATGGACGTCCCACGCACAGCTGAACGCAACATTCCAAAATGGCTGCGATCTCCTGGTGAACGGTCTCTTTGAGTTTTATTACCTGCGAGACTTACTTAAAGAAAGGATCTGCATTAACATGCCTCGCACCGTCGACGACCTCAAAGAAAATATTCGCTAGGAGACCGATTCAATTTCAGGGGCAACTTGCAAAGCACATGACAGTTTGGAATGTGGCATTCAGTCGTGCATAGACGCCAGGGGAGACAATTTTCAGCACCTTTGTGATGGGATACAGTTTCACAAGGACTGGGGGATGTACCTAAAATATGTGATCACCGTTGATGTAAAATAATGGTTTTATTGTTGAAAAACTGGAGCTTATAGCGAGAGGAAAACTTGTCTGCCAACACACTGACAGGCAACGGGCTGGATAACGGGAAGCGTTCGTTACCCGGGGTGGGCTGATCTTTTTCACTACCGTTTCGAGGTCCCACTCCAGCCTTCTATTCTAATTGTCGGGGTCGGGGACGCTTTTCTCGAGGGGAAAGTGACCTGAGCAGAAAGCTGACCACATACTTCCTTCGAGCGCTGGGGTTGAGAATATGCAGAGCACGTCTTCTAGATGTGGTGCTTGACGAAGCGCCAAGGACTACTTTCTAGATATAGAGTTGTTCCAGGAGTACGACACAACGCAACTCAAGGCGTGCTGTAAACTACCGGAAAGCATAATCGCACACACATCTAACGTATATCTGGTACACTGGAAACCGCTGATTAAAAACAAAGTGTCGGTTTGAAACCACATGCCTATTTCCATATGGCACATGTGTGTAACTGCCTTTCAGCGGAAGCAAAGAAAGACAATGTGGTAGAGCCGTTCCTATGCAGGGAATAACGGAGAAGAGAGGACAAAGCCACCTTAAGAATCGTTATCGCATTCGCAATGTTGCCACGTACTGGCAGGATTTTACGAGCACTTTGTAAACAATTCATGACTCAACACTGGCAGGTGTCGTTTGGCAATAACGCCTCAATTTTGTGATTCTAACATGAGCTGTGATTGGTGGAGCCAGGACCAGGTGCTCTAACATTTTATTCCCCTTCTGACCCTCCCCCCCCCCCCCCCAAATGCAGGAGGACACCATATGCGATGAGAATGGCGGGCGCTTAGCTCAGGCTTTTGACTTGGTCAACGCTTCATCCGAAACTGTAGACGGAGTTTACTGCAGACAATTGGTCCATTTTCTATGACAGGAATGGTACTTATATTGAGGCGGTTCGTCTTTCTCAAGGCACCAATTCTCCCACTCAGAAACTTTTTAAGCTTAAAACTGGAAGACGAAATTAGAATTTTTGTTCCGATGAGCTGCTGAGAAAATCAACAAAGTTCAATGTAAGTTTCATGTAAAGGTATTGTTACATTTGATTGATAACAGCCACAATTAAACTCGACAGCAGTTTCTAGTACAAACTTTGCCTATGAAACATGTCAACAGAGAGATATATTTTCATTATAAATCTCTTGCACTTTGTGTGAAGGACGAATAAAACATCTAACAGTGGCCCAGATTTACAAGAAGTTGACTCGAATATTTAGCTATGTTGTGAAAGTGTTTCATGGACATTTTTATGCAGCTCTACACCGAGAATATACTCTTCAGCGCCAACACGACAATGAGTTCACAAGCTTTCCCATGCTGTATTAAAGCGAAGCCTTCGAATTTTGGAGTACCCAACCATGAATGAGAGGATGATGTAAAAAAGGTGTGATGGTGGTGTGGACTGGATTCAATTGGCTCAGGTCCAATGACGGGCTGTTGTGAAGACGGTAACGAACATTTGCCGCGTTGTATAAAGGGCGAGGAGTTTCGAAACCAAACGTGACTCAGCTTCTCAGGAAGGACTCTGATCCATGGAAAATCTCAGCTGATAGCTGATGGTAAAGCAGTTCCGCTTACTTACTTACGATACTTTATGATGTTCTACCACCAAGCACGCAAGTGACCTCTGCCACACTACACTCTTGACAGCTACGCTATTAATAAGCAGTGTAACACAAAAAGGAAAGATTTTTTTAAAATGTGTGTCGTAACGAGTGAAAGTTACATTCAACCACGTGGATCCGGAATTTCTTCTTTTTGAAGCTACAACCACAAGTGCAGCAAAATCGTGAACGGAAGAGGGGGTAGGTGGGTGGTGGTTTTACGGATCCTTCCTCTTCCCCAAACCCAAATGTACAGCATTCTTAACAGAAACATTGGGAGTGGAGAGAACATAACAAGCGAGTTTGTAAATCAAGAAATAAATACTAAAAATTGTCACTGTGCTGTGTATGAGGGAGTGGAGGCAGGGGAGACTAGCCTAAAATGACCTTCTATAAACATACATTGATTTTGCACATTAGCATTGACCTCTGTTGACTGCATGCTTTTAAAATATCTACAGCATGAAGAAATGTCTAACATATGCAATGAATCTTCTTAAAGACTTAACAAAATATTTTCAAAATCTGCAGGATTGTTATTTTTGGTCACGCCCCTCGGTAAAATGACATACTTACATTCTTGTCATAAACTACTATGTTTGCCAATAGATAACACAATGTGTTATCTTTTTATGATTAAGAACATGGGCACAGTGGAACTAAACAGAAAACAGAGCTATGTAACAGTAAAAGCAGAACCCAGCCATCTCTAGCACTTTCCTATTAATAACAAAATAAAAACACGCTCAAATAATCAAGATCAAAATTAAATAAAAGTTAACTACCGTGCAATAAAGTTCGAAAGCACTAAATCGAGCATTAACAAGTAAAAATATCGGCTGACAGAGGGCAGTACTCTATGGTATTATGTCTGTGTAGAGAGTACAGGCAAACTTGGCAGTCATTTAATCCGAAGTTGGCTACACTTGTTTTGGAAACCAAAACACAGATCAAAGCAATTTGAATTAATTATGACCTACCTAAAAAGTCTTCACTGGATATCTGTCTCAGTAAACTGATCAAAAATCTTAGGCTGCCAATGTTGATAAATTATGGCTGTAAAACGCCAGTAAACATACTTTTGTACACACGGCTTCAAAGCAGCGCTATCTCATCACGCCATCTATCACTGGAGTTTAGTACCACAATGACCGACTTAATGACACAAAAATTTAAAAAAACGGGTAATACATTTGTCACAGACGTATCATTTCACCCAGTAGTGCCATTTTAGGCTAGTCTCAGCTTTTGCTCCATGCTTTCATAACTTGCTGTTCGTGGAGAAGTACTACCGACGGCCTGGCGAAGTCTGTGCTCAGGTGCAATTAGGAAAATCGCAACTGAAGTATAAAAATTACGAACTAAAAACACGTTAAAAAAACCAAGTTCAAAATGCAGCAAACGTCAACTCCTGTACAATAAAGTTTGGAAGCACTAAATCTAGTGCAAGCAAGTACAGCATATCGACTGAGAAAGGAAAATACCCTATGCTATTAGGTCTGTGTGCAGAGTTGTGACACAGACCTGGCACGTCATTAACCCGAAGTTGGCTGCACTTGTTTTCCCAACCATAACAAAACACACTCAAGAAACATTGACCGACCAGGGAAAGTGATGAATTTCCCTAAACAATTTTACTGGATATCTGTTCCAGTATGTAGATTACACATCGCAGGCTACCAATATTGATAAGCTTTTGCTCTAAAACGCTAGAAAACTTACTTTTGCACACATACCTTCAAAACCGCGCTCTTTGATCTCGCCATTTTCCAGTGGTGTTGAGTACCAACTTGAACAACGTAATGGCGCGAAATTTAAAATTAGAATGCATTCATCAAAGATATATCATATAACTGTGTCTTTTAGGATAGTGCGAATATGAGAACCTAGTGGTGACAAATTTGAAATAATTCGTGGATTACATGTCACAGACGCATTATTTTACCCTGCTGTGTCATTTTAGTCTAGTAAATCTTTTTGTTCCATGCCTTCTTAAACTGCTGGACATGTCAGTGAGCGACCGACCGCCTGGAGAAGTCTGTGCTCAGAGGCAACATTCAAGAAAATAGCAACCGAAGTACAAACATTACGAAATTAGGCCTCCGGAATACCGTAATTAGGAAAACAACAAGAGTCAAGTTACAAATAAATCTACCCATGAAGAGAGAAAGTAAAGACACATAAGATCGTAAAATCTATTATTCAGGTTATAATCGTTTACGGCTGTCATTCTTTATCCCTAAAGGTCACTGACCTAGTGGATAAACATTCTGAAAGAAATTTAAAGATAATGTCTCCAACTTCCGTTCCTTCGTATATTTTACTGAGTCACTTATACAAGGGTTCTTGAAATGCCGTATATTTGTCACGAAACGTGAAAAATGAGAATTAGAGCAAGAAGCAACATTTTTAAATAAGCTCGTAGGCATAGCGAATTTTGATATTTAACGGAAAAATTATTAGCCGATAAAATAAGAAATATTACGTGAAGGTATACATACATATGGAGCGCAGCATTTCAAATGAAAAAGTAAATATTATATCACTGAAATCAATGTCTGAATTGTCTGTCAAATAAAAGGTATCTGATTCGAGTTAAGTAATATTCTATAAAATATTTCCAAAACACAGTTTTACTAAGCGTTTGTATTCGTGAGATACCAACTTCGAATTTCGGACAAGTTATCGACTATCCTCATCCTTTACAAATGCTCTCAGTTTGCACAAAATATGTCAAGATTCCACCCTGAAACAAGATACCACCGCTTCCAGCAAAATCCTTACCTTCCCATAATGATTTATCATATTTCCATCTGAAATCTCTTTAATTTAAAGTGTTAAATAAACAACTAAAAAAGGAATCACTGGAACACGTCATGTTATGTAAACTCAGTGAACTAAATGACAATAACGAAATTTAATACTTCTTACCGTAAAATAAAAGAATCAGACTTACTATTAGACAGCGGCTAGGCACTGCGGGAAACTGCAGGTAATAAACATTACGTGGAACGTGATAAATTAAAAGTTTTGAAGCTTCCACGTCTAATGCATGGAAGATTTTAAAGATGCTGGTTCACTAACAAACAAAATGAAATGAAAACGCTTTGTCATTATGAATCATGAAATAAGTGCAGTTGACAGAAAAGAGCACAAGAAAACACATTTCGTTTCGTTTACACGATTATTCCGCCAGCTCTGAAGTAACGGTCGTGCCTGTGTTTAATGTCTGCTGCTATTTTTGTCCATGTGGTCAAGATAATTTTACAAATAAAGAATCTGCGAGTTATTTCGATACAATCTTGCAGCAATTTGTAATTACCATCAGACGTTGCCACGCTTCGCCAGAAACGGCAGCACTCTCAGGCAATGTACGTTCATCCACCGATGACCTTGTTCAAGATTGTTGCTGCTTGTATTATTGAATTAAAGAAAGGTGTGAATAATTTATAAAATGTAGAAAGCAACAAATTATTATGCCATGTTTAACAAATTACGATGTATAATTTATTTTCATGTTTTATTACCACAGTAATAAAAGTAAAATAATATCGACTGATCGATACAAGAAATACAATTCTCTGGCAGGAGTTACAGATTTTTGTCATGATGAGGCAGCACTATATTGTGAAGACCTTTGAATGATTGCTAAGTGGTACTATCTGATGGAGAAATGTTGTACTTGAAGTTCACTTCCATCTCGGTCTGTGTCCTGGGTACAGGTAGCCATTTTCCACAGATGGCCATTTTCTAACGCTAGAGGTTGGCGGAGTATTTTACTTTTTGTGTGTGAGTGAATTGTAAGTCTGTGACAAACATTTTCGTGTTTATTCATTCTTAACCATCATGAAGATGTTGGTGCAACTTCAGTGGTTGTGTTGACGAGGTAGGTGGACTAGGAACTCTAGATCTGACCTCCGCCTCCAGCGGACCCAAATTGGTCTATTAATAATAACAACAATAATAATAATAATAATAAAAACAAAAATACAGAACCCAAGGTTCTGAAGTATTGGTGCAAAAAGAGGGGTTGTTTGAAGCCATCGGGAGCCCTGGAAGGTTTACAAGTTAAAACCATGGGCAATGCCGCTACGGCCAACAAGAAGGGTGACTCCGCTGAAAGTGTCAAGGAATTTCTGGACCAGGCAAAGGAGGAATTCGAAGAGAAGTGGAAGAAAAATCCCACGAATACAGCAAGTTTAGATGATTTCGAGCGTATAAAGACTTTGGGAACGGGTTCTTTTGGCAGGGTTATGATTGTGCAACACAAACCAACAAAAGAATATTTTGCCATGAAAATTTTAGATAAACAGAAGGTAGTAAAATTGAAGCAAGTGGAACACACACTGAATGAGAAAAGAATTCTGCAGGCAATCAGTTTTCCTTTCTTGGTAAGCCTTAAATACCATTTTAAGGACAATTCTAATCTGTATATGGTTCTGGAATATGTACCAGGAGGTGAGATGTTCTCTCATCTTCGCAAGGTGGGGCGGTTCAGTGAACCACATTCACGATTCTATGCAGCACAAATTGTACTGGCATTTGAGTACCTGCACTATCTGGATCTGATCTATCGTGACCTCAAACCAGAGAATCTTCTCATTGATTCCCAAGGTTATCTCAAGGTCACAGACTTTGGGTTTGCCAAGCGAGTCAAGGGCCGAACCTGGACTCTCTGTGGAACGCCAGAATACCTAGCACCTGAAATCATTCTCAGTAAAGGCTACAACAAGGCAGTAGATTGGTGGGCTCTGGGCGTCTTGGTGTATGAAATGGCAGCAGGGTATCCACCATTCTTTGCTGACCAACCCATCCAGATCTATGAGAAAATCGTGTCAGGCAAAGTACGTTTTCCTTCACACTTTGGTTCGGATCTCAAGGATCTGCTGAGGAATCTGCTGCAAGTGGACCTTACAAAACGTTATGGCAACCTCAAAAATGGTGTCAACGACATCAAGGGCCACAAATGGTTTGCCTCAACTGACTGGATTGCTGTGTTCCAGAAGAAGATAGAAGCCCCTTTTATCCCCCGTTGCAAGGGACCTGGTGATACAAGCAACTTTGACGACTACGAGGAGGAAGCACTTCGAATCTCTTCTACTGAGAAGTGTGCCAAGGAGTTTGCCGAATTTTGAACTGTTTTTGTCATTTGCTTGTAAGAATCCCGTAACAGATTTTAACGTAAGAGTACAAGTCTGTTTTCACTCCCACATGTAGTACGACCTTCACATATTCTAAATTTATTGATAGCCAATATGCATGTGAGGAAGAGAAATGTGCCCAGTGTGCATGTTGTCCATATCTAGTTTCTTATGCCTTTCCAGATTCATTCATTTCTTCCTAGAAGCCCTGGGAGGTGTTACTGTATTCCGTGAATTACATCATAGGCTGTGTCAGGTTTGTGATCGAGAAGACAGTAGAACCAGTAAGTTCAGTTGGCAGCTTTGCCCATTATGAATGTCTGGTAGCTGTTTATTTTATATAAAGGAATGCTACGTGAAGTGAAATGTGGAAGCAGATTGTACAAACAGCAGGTAATTTTCTTGCATTGTCTGTAAGAATCCTGCTTGAGGGCCAGGGTGCGAGATTATAAATCCCTTATATGAGGTGAATCTGATGATTCACTGGGAATGTTGAGATGGTCTGAGTGCTTGGGATGGGGCAGTACCTAGTATTAGATTGTGTTGTTAATAAATGATCCGGAGCACTGGAATTTGACACTTGTCAAACTCTAGTACTTATGATCTTCACCAGTTTTCTCAGCTGGATTTGGTACATCACCAATATTGTCTATTGATTTATCGTTATTGTGGATGGTATTAATTTAGGCAGTATTAAGAAATGCTGCAGCATCAGCAGAATACTCAAGTGATTTCAATGACTTTAATTAGAAAATGAAACGTGAAAGTATATAAGTTTATATTTCTTTTTGTGAATAGTGTATGACACTAAACATCACATACAAAATTTTTCTTTTGTACTTTGATTGTATATACATCTCAAATTTTTATTTCTGTATTCAAGATTTATTTAATTGTTAATGGCATACAGTGCCATTGCCAGATTTCTTTAGTACACACATTGATTACTGCTTACTTATAGTTTTTATTTGACAGGAAGTGGGCTGTGAAAACCTGCTTTGAGTGAATCTAGTGGTAGAATGTGTGTCAGTAGCTTCTGTTAGCCTATTTATACTTGAAGATAATTAACTCTTGGTTGTGCTCCATGAAGGAAATCCTTAGTTGTTCAACTAGCACCCAAGTATAACTAATTTAATATTCATGCACATTTATTTTATTATGGTTGATGGAAGGGAAACAGAAGTATATTAAAGTTATGGTAACTGCAGTGCCATCAAAATGTCATGGTCTCCATCTTGTTTCTGCCATGCTACTAATTTACCAGAAAGATTTGGTTCTGTGATGAAACAAGTTTGTTGACGGAGCATTTGGTTCAGTAAACAGAGGAAGCTGGTACTTCCATCCCAAGTAACCTCTTCAGTTTATGAGGCATGCTGGTGTTATTTGCTTTATAAATAACGATGGTGCACAAGTGTTCAATTTATTTCATATTGTTGCCATCTCATTTTCTAGCATAAGTTTGTCATTGTAGATATCGAAACTAGACTTTTAAAAGCATTATTGTGCTTCAGTGCCATTTTTAATCACATTGTATCATACCAGTATTCAGATATTTGATGGATTCTTGTCTGTGTATAGCTTTTTCTTTTTGTTGTGAGTTGTTATGTGCATTCTTTTTACTTCAGTAGTGTACTGAATGATGTATGCCATATGTTCTTGTATAAGATGTACAATTTCGCACCCTGCAGCAGTACGTCATCATCACACGACTCGTGTAGGTGACACGAGTTTTACGCTCGGTGGTTCCTCCTATGCCGTGCATACAGGAGATTAATTATGGCAGCACTGTAAATACGCAGCCAGTAGATATGCATTAGCACTGGACAGTTTTATTGCAGTATTTGTGAATTTATTAAATTTGTTATTTTTGGATAGCTATTTTTACCCCTGCTATCATGATCTGAAAACACAGTAGTCTCAGGCGTAACTTTGAGTTTCTCGTTAGGTATTGGTTATGGACATCGTGCCGACCGTCGATTCGTTTATATGTCGGGATGCTGTGTGGGACTCCAAGTGTACATTTGTTACTGGTATGTGTATCGTGTGTGCTGCTGTGTTAGTTCTAAGTGACTCCTGCTTTAGTTTAAAAGTAAGTGAAAAGTGTCTGGAACTGTGTAGGACAGTCTCTTTAATTCAGTTCCATTTGTTGTGCAATGAGAATTTTAAAGTAACGAAATTCTTTTTTAAGTCCCGCAGTACAGTCCATCTATCTCCAACAGTGTTCAGCACTTCTGTGTTCTGTATTGATAGGGGATAGAATTTGTTGTACATAACTTATTACATAATATGAAATTATTTACTTGCATGTATTGTACTTAATACTGTTTTAGGACTTTGTATGTTAATGTTGCCAACACTGCTGTGCTGATGATTATTTTACGTATATAATAGAATATTTTTATGGCTTTAATTAGAACGTCTTATGGTGAAGAGTCAAAACTTGAAATTCATCCTAACTTATTATCATTACTACTAATGTACTATCTTTTAGCAAAGCACTTGGAGGAATTATTTACTCCTTAATTATTGGTAGGCTAGAAATTGCAGTGGGAAGAATATTATCCTGACAGATACGCTTTTCTCTTCTATTTTGTTGTTATTTTTAAATGTGTCTTTTGTAGATATATTATTTACCTTGCTGTTAAGTTTAATTGTTTTGTTCTTCAGTTTCTGAATTAACCTTAAACACAAAACTTATACTTCGTAACAGTAGCTTTACAGTCTGTGAGGCTGGAAGAAATATTTACAGTGTTTTAAAGAAAAGGACAGAATAAAAGCCAGGTAGAATGAATGCATGAATGGATGACTGAGTGTTTAAATTTGTAGATCAGAATTTCTTACACTGTGAATTACAGACCTTTTGCATTCAGCCAACCCCAGATTGAAAAATATTCAATATAATGCTACTTTATATACTTGATATTAGTATTTATGTGTTATAATAATATCCATAATAATACTGGAATGATACTTGAGATAAGGTATCTATTTACTGTAAATATTAATATTTATTGTGAAATGAATAATACAACTTTGAAGGGACTGTCCAAATTTAATTGGTCTGTGATGCACAGTCTGCTGTGGATAGTGCCCTGGTTATTTTCGTGGATCCCCCGTCAGGTTTTTAGGACTATCACTACAGATCAGATATGCTGTGAGGTTATGTTTTGTCATTGGCTTTTATGAAGTATATAGCATCCAATTTCTTACACCATGAAGGATTCTCTTAACTAGGAAGTAATCATTTGTCTTCCTAAATGAACCCTTTCAATCCCAGTGGTATGTACCATCTGCTTTAATAATCAATAGCGCCGGATTTTGCCATCCCGTTGAATTTATCGGTTTCATAGGATTTATTTCTTTTACGGCATTAACCAGTTTCGTCTGTAATGGAGAAGTGTCGTGTTTTCGTTGAGGTACGGACTGAATTATTAAATATTGGGCTTCAGGTGGGAGCCTGGGTAGCTCAGTCAGTATAGTGGCTGACTACGGACTGGACGACTGGGGTTCTATCCCCGACAAATAGATGCGATTTTTCCTTTAGCCTCTGCATATTATGATAACTTTTACGTAGGTTGTGTTTGTTTTAAGAAGTCGCACCTGTTATCATGAGCATAGGATGCTGTAAGGTTGCAGAGGTATGTGATCTTAGTATGTATATTTTATGATAAGTTCTGTCCTGGTGGCCAAAATTTTTCATGTGAAATTTATGCATTTTGATTATTTTTTATAACAGTGCCATGAGGTTTAGAATTAACTATACATTTATTTCAATGTGGGCTGTGTAGAAGTCACGTCTCTTTTAACTCTTTATTCACCGATATTTAAATTTCTTATGTGAATTTTTTCTTGGTCTCCATCTGACAGTTTAACAGTGCTGGGTGTGATTACACTATAGTCTTTACCATCTCCGCGATATTTTGTGGTGTACAAAATGTGAGCGTTTATTATGACAAGACTTTTACCTCCGCACATAGCCTTAAGATATGCAACCTCAAGGTCAGTGTGAATTTCATTTGCTTCTGCCACTTTTGACTGGCAAAAATAAGGACCAAAAACAACAAAAAGTATGTTGATTTTTATGTTAGCTAATACTGATAAGGTTTTACACAGTACATTGACGCTTTGACCTTTTTCGCAGAGTAATACGGTAAAATTAAAAAGTATCCACTTTTTTTTCTATACGAGAGCATTCTTGTTGTGTATGTTACATCAAGGAAATAAGATATTCACACATCACGATAGTGTATTCACTTTTAATACCCAAACATTATTTTATTTGGCTACGTGTTTCAGCTCTAATGTGTCATAATCAGGATACAAAAACGAATAAGGCTGAATAATTACGATTTGGGATTTTCACGGCAGAGAGTCCGACGATAGCTGTCTTCTGGGTTGTAGCATCGTACAATGTTAGAAGTTTACTAACGTTTCAGAAGTCTTTGCTGCTTCCATCATGAGGGCAATGAGGTCTGATATAGGCAGCAAGGACCTCTGAAACATTGGTAAAATTGTACCAAACTGTACGGTGCTACAACCCAGAAGACAGCCATCTTTCCCTTAGTCTGAAAAATGTACCATGTTTATTAATGCTTACATTTTTGTAAACACAAATTTGTGTTCTGATGATGACCCATTGGTGTTGAAACGTGTTTCTATATTTGTACATGAAAAATTGTTGTTCTAATCGAATGTCTGATTTCCGTAGTAAAAGTGACCATTCTAACGTAGTAAAATACGTGTAGTAATGCCAGAACTGGCTGATAATGTGGCTTGTGCCAGCACACTTAATTCTATCCATAAAGTAACTGGTTAAATTCCGAGATGAGGTATCCTGAACGAGGTATTATAATTTTTCTCAGCGTTTCAACGTGAATGCTGTAATTAAATATATCATGGCTAAAAGGAGGACTAGTTGGTTGTATGAGATCCATGGAAAGAAAAGGGGGGGGGGGGTTAAAATCTGGGTATTGTAAATTTTGAGGCTCTCTTCAATGATGATGTTTTTTTTTTTGTAAGAACAGTGAAAAGGGAATATATTAAAAGTTATTCTAATTTTAAATTCAAAATTTTAGTTGAAATTCTTTAAGTATCTGGTTAAGTGGTCCTTGATACGTTATTTCGGAGTGTAGGTATTCAAGGTGAATGTGTATTCATCCAAATACGATCATTTCATAAATTGATTTGGACTGCATTACATCACAACTCAAGGCAGCCGTGAGAAACTCATCTAAGTGGGAAAAAAATTATATCACTTCAAAATTTATTAGCCTGTAGATATTTGTAGTAACTCTGAAAGTGGAAGCCCTAACGTGACGTTATTGTTTTTGGTGTCTCGCTGTATCATGTCTACCACTGAAATATGGCTTTGGTTCCTGTTTAAGGGGATTTTCAGCAGAGGCTAAAATAGCATTTTTGAGTAAAAAAAGTAACATTCCAGCATTTCTTAGTATCCTATTTGTGAGGGTTATATTTGACCCGTAATTGGTATATGCTAGTACTTAAAAAAGTTTTGTCAGCAACGGAATTTTAACAAGAATGTTGATTATTTAAGTGCTACGTAAAGGGCAATTGTGTAAAGCTGAAATATTTTTTGTTCAGGCTACGGTTTAGCCAACAGCGCAGGTATGTCATTCTCAGCCATCTGTGATATGGGTAGTTTTAAAGAAATTACATTATTGATTGGTGAAAGAACCAACAGAGTAAATAGTTTCCCAAGGAAAAATAAAATGAAACTGCCAATATCGATAATCGCATAATTTCTCTCATACAGTGGGTAAGGTACCTCACTTTTTTTCATTAACGAACTTCATGGGGCAGAGTGCTTGAGAAGCTAGCAGCCGCTCAGTTAGTAACCTTTCTTTCATCAGCAGTCTTTTATAAAACAATTCGCATGGAATTAGTGAAGCCAGACTGTATTATGTTGTGCATGTCATTTGTCACGCGTTAGGAAGTGTTGATATGGACGTTCACGTGGAGGTCGTCCGTGTATCGTGTATTGCAATAGGATTTACAAATATCTCTGCCATTTTAATTCTGTTTAAGAGGAAACTTTCGAAGAGGTTCGGATGCCTTGAAAATGGGGAAAACTTAACAGTCTGTATTACACATTGTTTTCGCGGCTTGAATTTTAAGCTTTTTGAAAGCGGATGTCACAACATTAGGGGCTCATGATGGTAAAAGATGTTCTCTCACCTACAGTGGTCACTGCTAAGACCTCGCCATGCATTTCGTCAGTGAACCACCTCCCTTTTTCTGTTGTATAATTGTGTATCATTAAGGAGTTCTACGTACGTGTAGTTCTCATCATGTTGCTACACATTTGATTTTTAGACGCGCGTTTGGTGACGGGGAAGTAAGTCTTTGTGATCAGATACAGAAAGAGAACTTAGGTATAAGTCAGTACTGTTATTTACCGGATAATATATGCCACGCCTTGTGGTTCTATGATACAGGAAAATACATTTGTTTCTTAAAATACTAAATAACATTAGTGATAACGAATTTTGTATAAAACTTTTTAGATGAAGATACTTGTCTTCTGGGATATTGCGCCGTGGTAACAGTTTCCTGAAGCTTGAGAGGCACTAAGTGTCTCCGTCATCGGGGTGCTTCTGAACATCGATAAACTTCTGGCAGACATTTTGGCGCAGCATTAGGTGGGAATATCCAGTTTCAAGCTCGGGCTATTTTACCCCTGGGGAAAGATACTCCTGTACTCATCGGGTAGGATTGTAAGGGAACATCAAGAGCAGGTCTGAACGCCGATGCAAAGAAAAGTCGCTGACCGTGCCAGGGACTGAAGTATCGTCAGCCAGCCACTATACTGATGTGTGTGTATTTGCTCCTGTGATTAAGCTTTATTTACACCAAGACGGACCGTGGAGTCTTAGGACAATCGTGGACTTTGAACCTTTGTGATAAATTGAGGTGAGTGATGAGCTTCATGTTTTGGCTCGCGGTGGCGCAGAGAAAAATCCTCTGTCTTTCTGAGAACGGATCCTTGATACATCGCGCACACGGAAGCAGGTTGATTTGGCAAAGAATGGGGGTGCACTTTGTTAGTTTCTTGGGAATTTCGTATGCCATGTCGAAGAAGGTAGTGTTGAATTTCAGACGTGAAAGCCACGGACTTTGCAGGTTCTTTACTGTAGAGTTTCGTAATTTGCAGTTCGTTGTTTCGTCAGCGATTTTATTTGGGGTTTACGAAACGTTGCCTGTGCGATGTATCGGTGGGTATGCCAACCACAATAATCCATACATACAGCTCACATACTCCCTCCATCAAAGGGTGTTATCGGAGAAAGTAATCACGAGTAATTGTCAAATATATCCACACATTATTGATGCAATCGCAAACAAAGTGTGGCATATACGTGCCACAGTACGTATCACTTGGTATTTATTCTTTTACCGTTTTTACTCTACCATATGAACATTGTTTTTGGTCATTTTAGAGCAGGACGGACCTGCAGTGGCGGTTTGTAGATCTACGCGTATGTACAAGTGTGGAAAATCCATTCTTTATAAGGATCGAAAAATGTGGTTAATAAAACCTGATATTCATGGTTTTGTATAAAAATGATGTACCGTATGAATCATGAGTCTGCTAATTCGATAGGGTGAGCTAACTGGCAAGCTCTGTGCAGAAGAAAACATTCTCCTTTGAAACGGCTACATTAGATTATAATGGACTCGTTATCGCATGTTAAAGGTTCGTAGTTTTAATAAAACGTACGCAGAAACATTTAAAAGTTGGTAAGTTTATTATCTGTCTACATATTTTTAATTCCGAGAGGCTGGGCAGGTATCCTTATAGCTCAGTTTACTCCGGTATTTGGCACTGAAGCAATGTAGACACCAGATGCTGCGGTCTTAATTGTAATGGACGAAGTTTTCTTTTCATTAGACTGGGCAACGCTGGGATAGTTGTTAAAGGGTGAAGACGCCAGAGTTTCAGCTGCAGATTTTGTGTTGTAAATAATTTTGTGTGTACCATGTTTTGAATTTCATTTAGTGGCTTGGATTACTTGGTGAAAGTATAAATAAAAGGACGGACGTCCTTTGCCTGATGTGAATGTATGGAGAAACACCAGTACTAAAGCAATAAAATAAATTGTGAAAAGTTACAGTTGTTTCACAACAAGCATCTGTCTATCTTTCTCCTGTTGGATATGGATGTTGTTTGGGTATGTGAGGATAATTCTAAAGTTCAGTAATGTTTTTTAGTCTGTATTACTGAGTTTTTGGACTTTATCCATCGACTGGTATTCTAAAAAAACACAACGTTTTAAAGACTGAACCTGTTCAATACGTTGTGTGGTTTGTAGAATACCAGACGATATATAAAGTCAAAACTCAGTAATCCAGATTGTAATGCAGTATCAATCGTCAGAACCCTTTAGAATCGAATAATGTTATATAGTCGTTGCATCAAAGGCACAGTTATAAAAGGATATGTTCTGGCTAAGTGTATTTCAAACCGCCATTTTGAAACATTGACGATTTTAATTCGGGCTCCTTATCCTTTATCCCAATTAAATTTGGCATATGGAGATGTGTGCATTAGAATTTTGTTCCAGGATGGTTTAGATGTTAAAGTTCTATCACGTAGAATTTTATTGGCAATTCAGAACCTGGAGATCTGTACCAGGTTGGAGGAGTTGGCTATGCAGATATAATTTTGACTGGGAAATGCCCTCTTAGAAGACCGAAAATAAATTGAATTGATAACATCAAGATGAATCTTACGGACATGGGTTAAAAGGATTGGAGGAGGGTAGAAAAAGGCTCCACATCATAGCCTTTATGATTGACAGGGTTCAGAATACGTGTCATGCTACTTTAATGTTTGAGATGGTGGATGATCTAGGCAATTACTAATCAAAGCTGGCGATGCGATTAACGGGACATGTAGCACGCATGGGGGAGATGAGAAGGGCTGTCTTTTGGGTGACTGAAGGAAAGATCCCATTGAGAAACATATGGTTATTTTGTAGGATTATGTAAAATGGATAAGAAGAAATAGAATCTGAAGGTGTGCGCTGGACTTATCTGACCCAGGACAGGGAAAATGGCGGATTCTTGTGGACACGGTAGTGAGCCTTAGTTTGTCCTTAAAAGCGGGTAATTTTAATATTTCACTCCAGCTTTCTTTTTGCCGTTGATTTAAAGTTTTCCAAACTGCGTGTTTATGCGGTGACTCCCGGAACATATTTAAATGTATGAAAGTTGCGTTTGTTTACCGATCTACTGTTTGTATGATATGAGGTTTTCACAGCGGTGAGTATGAAGATTTCTGTCTTCTGGGTTGTTGCGCTGTGTAGTCTGGTCGATGTTTACCAACGTTTCAGAGGTCATACTGCCTCCATCATCAGAAGACAGAAATCTTCGATCTACTGTTTGTCTGTCAACAGTAGATGTACTATACTGCCTGGTTGCAATAAATTCTGTTGGCATAGAGTAATAATAAATGAAGCGATTTTTTTGGCATTGATAAGCAGGAATAAGATTATGCACCAAATCGAAAAATGTTTCTATTACAATATATAAGAATCTAATCTTCTAATGGTGTGCACACTTGTCCCAAATGTTATGTAGGATTTCGCATTCCTCGGCCTTGATGTTCACCTATTGCAAACACGTATGTGTTGTTGCAAAGCTATTCACACTGCAAATACGTCACACTGTAGGTCTATAGACTCATGAATGTCTGTTTTAGTTCAGTATACACGAAATGTAAAGACGTTGCAAACTTGATATCTAAGTATCTGTATGTTGTGACAAGTAACAATATTTGCTTTATTGAGTGGGATTTGAGGTTCTGGTTAAAGTCTACGGTTGTGTCAGAGGTCCTTGCTGCCTCCATCACTCTGATGATAAAGGCAGCAAGGACTGCACGACACTAGTGTTTGTCTCTCATAGCCTCTTTGCTGTTTGCGAAAACACTGATAAAGGAATAGGAACTGAATTATTATTGTAAGATTTGAGGTTTTCAGAGCGGTGAGTATGAAGATTTCTGTGAATTATTATTATTTTAAGCTTGATTCTTGTAAGGACCAGGCAACTGTGTTACAATTTTATGAGCGTTAACAACGGTCTCCACTTCACCTTACCCCTAGTTTCTTGTAATACCCAGGTCTTGTTCAACCACGGTCTTGACAGTCGCTGTGTTTCTTAGGAACGTGGCCCACGCGATGGGCGAGGGATTACTGTGCTGAAAAACTAAAAAGCTGTTTAATTTTTTGTCTTCAGTTCGGTGAGCATATAATGTTCTTAATACAACAAGGCTATGTAAGTGAATAATTTCTGTTGCTGATTCCAGTAATAGAAATTTTAATATTCAACACTTCGCATTTTTCCCCCCTAATACGAATAAGGAATAATCTAAAATAATTCTAAATTACTTCGCACACTGCTGAGTCAGGAGTTACACTGAGAAGTGTCATTAGGGGAATTATTTATCAGAACTGCTGAGTACACACTTTGGGAATCACATGTCTACAGTAATACATATGGAAGCATTTGCTATTATTTTAAATCAGAGGCGTTTACTTCAACTTTATGTCGTTTAGGATTGATCTGGTTGGAGGTCTACGAGTAGATGGGTGGAATAATAATTATTGGGTTAATATTACATAGGGTGTTGGAATGTGGAATGTAGAAGAGGCATTGAACCTCCGAGTTCCGTAAGAAGCCGGAATTTATGGATGGCCTAAGAAAATATCAGGTTCTGTAGGATGTCACTTACCCCATGCGGTTGGAAAGAGAGGTATTTTGCCTTCCGATTAATGTCGCCACCGAACATCTGAATCTCGAACGTGTTAAATTCACAAACGGAGATTCGAACATGTGGCGGATGTGACTTAGCATCTAGGTAGTGTGATTTGAGATGTGGTAGATTTTCCCATCGCTTTCCACTGGTAGGCAGGAATGGATAGTTGCCATGAAATGTCCTTTCTCGCATGATGGAGTTTCGATGTGTTTAACGTCCCATTACTTTATGTGCGTAGTTAGTGGAATGACGCATTTGCAGAAGTTGTCTGTATATAAAATGAATGCATGTCAGATGTTCGCACAGCTTTATTACCAATATTCTTACATTTTTTATTTTGCCGACGATTGGTAGACCTGTAGCGTTGCTAAGAGTATTCACTATACTTTGAAGGCGTAAAGAAGGCGTGGAGGTAAAACCACATCTAATCTCTAGGCCCATGCTTATTTCTGAAACAGTTTATTTACAGATAAACATGAGAAATTCTTTATTATTTTATGGTAATTATATTATCCCCAATACATTAATAGTCTACAATCTTAACAAATAAACGTTTGATTTATGCCAAAATTGTCATAAAACAAATGAATTCTGCATTTCTTATGTCCCTATACAAGTGCGTTGGATCGTGAAATTTTTGTATCTGCCATTTGTTTATCTTTGTTGTTGTTGATTCTGTACAAATGAATTGATCACTCTGTTGCTTGTACTTCACTTTAGAACTCATGTAAACAAACGGTCGTTCCTGAAATTGAAACGTACAAAGTGCACTTGTGTGAGGAAGCTGAGTTTTTTCCTAGTTCGCACGCGCTAGAATTAACTACGAGCGTGGAAGTATTGGAAATTTCAACGGCCTCAATTCACTTCGATCCCTCAGACTGCTACAGCGACTGCCTTCAAAGCTCTCATGACGCTCCGGTGCCAGCAGAACCTTTGAGCGTGATCGATAAGCTCTATATCGAGCTCACAACTGACAGCACATCGATTGCATCTGTTTTCTTTTCTATTTTTAAAATGTTTTGTTAAAGTGAAAAGATCTTTTGCCTTTCAGTGATATTGGCTCTATTCTTTGTAAAAAGGAGTATCTAACATTCGTTGTAAAAACTCTCGACGTATAAGTGACCACTTGCATGCATGTGTTAATAGTTATTGAAACCCTTTACTGAGTTCAATTCCTCCCATGTTACGTACGTTATATTCCGTTTAAATTCAGGTTCTTCTAATCTGCTGTTGTTTGGTGTCTGACGTGAAAGAAACGAGTTACTGGAGCCGTAGTTCAGGCATATCAAAGTCGCAGATGTGCGATCTCAAATTTCCTAATTAAAAAAGTTAAGTTTCAGATGCCTGTATAATGGCTGCTGATGTATCACTGTTTTATATTTTAGTCGTGTAAAGTGTGTGTGCTTGCAGTAAAATAAAAGAATAAAAATATATCTTAAGTTTGAGCTTGGAATTAGTAAATGTAGGCGATTTTGATTTTCCCACCGATATGATGGCTCTGGAACAGTCGCATTTTTTCAAGCGGCCGTTAGCAGACATTTAGTTTTAAATACCAGTTGTAGTTGGTTGGTACGCATGCATGTCTAGTTCATCAGTTTTATGGAAGTTATTTTGAGGTCTCTGTAGACTGAGAGTTATATGTAAAGTTACTAAGTTTCATGACTGTGAGAACAATTAAGGGGAAATGGAAAAATTTCAACAACACGCACTCAACTTTAGACCGTACATTGAACGAGTGAAATTATTAATATTTGGGAACGACAGTAACACATAAAAATTACCCTCACGAAGAAGTTAAATGCAGATTACATTCGGGGAATCTTTACTACGATAAGAAGAGAGAGACAAAAAGTTTACAATTATAACTTAAAAAGTTGTGCGTTGTTAATATATCGTATTTAGATAATGTGTTAGTGAAATTCTGTTTACCTCATGGGAAAATCTTAGACTCTTAAATAGATGGCCATAGTATCGAATCCTGGTCGAGTCGGAATCCTTTATCATTGTAATTTTAAATATCTTCGGGGTATACTGTAAAATAACTCCATGGAACTGAGTCGTTCTTGATAAGCCGATATTGCACTGAACTATTGAAAAAATCCGCTCATTTCATGTTTTGTTATGTAATGCTTCGAAAAATCGGGAATGTTTTTGTTCCAGATAGAATTATTGAACTGACGCGTGCATTGCGGTAGGCCTATATAATCCCGTCACGTTAGTTTCTGGCGCAGGGCTAAATTTAAATACGTTATCATATTTTTGCATATGTGTATATGTATATATCACCTTATAGGACTGTTCAAACTTGTTTATGTTCGGTGACCCCTAATTTTATTCTGATTAGCAAGCTGGCGTGATACATCCCGTAGCATAGTATGGTATCCGGCTCAGCGGCTTCAAAGCAACACTCATTGTTTCATAGGTGGATGCGCTGTATTTGTCGCGGACACCTGCACACGATGCTGTATCGACACGAAATCTGAGTTATATTATTTTAATCACGCAGAGTAATGAAAATTAATTTAAATTGATTCTTGTTTTATTTAATGACACTTTTTCAGTGCGTAGGTTGAAAACTCCTAGATATAATATTATTAGGATAATGGGCATGGGGAAGACGAGAAATGCATACAAATCCTAGACAAGCTGAAGGGAAGAGACCACTTTGGATACCGAGGCATAGAGAGGATAATATTAAAATGTATTTTAAAGAAATAGGATGTTTATGTGTAGAATGAATTCAAATGTCTCAGGACAGCGTCCCGTGTGGGGATGTTGTGTCAAGGGTAATGAACGTCCGGGTTCTAGAAAAGGAGGACAATTTCTTGAACGGCTGAACGACTGTCAGCTTCCAAGGAATCTACTCTGTGGGGTTAAGTACAAGGCTTCCAAATGATGAATTGGGATGAATATGGGACTTACTGGGATACTGGGAACGACCCGTTCTTCAAGTGCCTGAGCACTGCGGGTCCCAACTTTTCGTTGGCTTGATCTACAGACATTCGGTAGGACTCCTTGGACGAGGGGTCGGCCTGTACACAGGACAGCACAACACAGAAAAACGCGGACAGACAGCAATGGCTTGAGTGGGATTCGAACCCACGGTCCCAGCGACCAAGCGGCACAAGGCCCACGCCTAAGACCGCGCGGCCACTGCGGACCCAATATGGGACTTACGTACATAAAAAACTATTATGACAGTTGGAGGGACTGAGATAAACCAAGAAAAACTTTCTCTGGGATAGCTAGCCTGCGGGATAAGGTTTGATAAAGGCAACTCCGTACTATGGAGCAGAATTGGATGCCGTTCAACCGCGACTTTCGGTATTTCATATTCATATTATGCTAATAGGTCTGCATCGTTATTTCACTGCAGCAATGAATTAGGTCAAGGATGGTCATCAGGTGGTCTGCGGGCCTGATTATGCCGATAAAGAAAGTTCACTTACTCCGGTTTCTCTTCCACAAATCTTTTGAATGGATGGCTGAAGCTCTGTCAGAAAAGCCTGTCAGCTGCTAAAGAGCGTCTAAGCGAAAGTTGTAGTTAAAACAACGAGCTTTCTGGACATTATCTATCGTCTTGATTAAAAAAACTAAGTTTTTGGGAGAGAGGAATCTGGTTTTTACTTGAGGACGGAGACGGACTCCAGTCTCCGAAACGTCGTGTTTTTTTTTTACAAAAATCGAGACGATGAATAATGTTCAGAAAGCTCGTCTTAACAATAAACTATCGTCACAAACCTTCAGAAAGATGTAATGTGGTTCATATGTCTTGGTAGCCTGTAAAAGCTGAGACTGTGAATTGTAATCGGCCACTACCATTTCCTTTCATTCTCTTCCCACCTCATCATGCAAAACACTCCGTCTCATTTAACGCTACATAACCTGTTTCTATAAATCTTATATTTAATAAAGGAATATGTACAGTAACCTATTGCCACAAAACTGGCATTTGTCAATATGTGAATAAACCAAAATGATAGGAATTCCCATTATTATACTTCAACAGGTCAAATATGTCAGGTGTTTATAGAATTTCTGCCTTTACACATCGCTGATGGTCGAGGAAGAATTTACGGCTTCTAGTCCATTCGTCGTGAAATCTTCAAGTTAATTTTAAATTCCCATCAAGGAACGAAGTTAATGAAGATTTCGGATTGAATTTCTCAACTCAACTGACGATCGCTTAGTCTGCCAGCACTGCCTTAGTAATTGTTTCATTAGTTCTCTTGGCGTTATTAACACACAGCGATAGTGTGCGTTGGTCTACGGAAGAGGACAAATATTTACAAATCTTGTAAAGGGGCTGGATATGGGATAGGGACCTCGGAAGACATAGACTATTTAAAAAAATCCCTCTTTCTTGTACACAAAAACAACAGCCAGAAATTATAGGCTGTGAGGAACATAACTTCTGTAAAGAAAAACGGAAAGTTGTTTTAAAGATGAGCAGAACATTTAGTTTAGATGTAAATGCACATGCTCATAATCATGCTATATGAATGCCACGAAATTAAACTCTGGAACAAAATCCTAATATAATACAGGAAGTAAATCATTTTAAATACGACTACAATCATAAATGAAAATGGGTTCATGATTGATTTAAGAACAAACTGTATCCTGTAAATGCTTGTTATTATAAGCGTACAGTTAAGTAACAGTTATGATTCCATCTTCCGTCCAAAACGTCGAAGATTAAGCTACTTAGAAATTAATTTTGCCAGATTTTTTTTGTATTATCGCGAGACTTGGTCTCTTTATGGGAGGTAATTTACAAGTGAGATTTCAGATGAAGATGGCTTAGACCCTTGCAACGGCGGTGTTCGCCATTGCAATATTTGATGTTCCTCGTCGTGATTTGCTCGTATACTATGCAGGCTTCGATGGCAATGCAACTTGAAGGTAAAATGATGTATAAACATTTAGGACTGCCTAAGCCGCAAGGTGCTGTTATGTTTGCATAATAGCACCGTAACTGGGCTAGATCTGCTGAGGTCCCAGCTGCAAGGCAGTTTGTTTTCCTTACCGATTACTTTGCGTCGTTTTACTGAATTTATCGACACCTATCAGCCTTGGTTGAAATCATAGCTAGAGCAGTTTTAAATCTCACAGAATTCAACTAGGAATGTACACTGCCTGAGAGTACTCTGACTGGAGGTCATCTGAAACCTAACTAGGCCTGTTCTGTTCTGCATTAGTTGACAGCGTAAACTACGCGTTGAGTACTTCAGCGTCCGTCTGTAGCCCTATTTGATCAAACAGAGTTGCTTACCTTATCAAAATTCAAATGTCCGCTTGAACATTAATTTAGTTGTGGTAATTGTGATTTGTTTATTTGTAAAATACATTTAAATTGTTCAATACCTTCAAGAACAAAATATTAAAGGGGTGTAGAACACATGAGAAATGGGATAAAGACATTTGTTGTACAACATTTCTTCTTCACTCTTCAATTCTCTTAATAATTTTCCACTAGTTCCTTCTTCTTCTCCTTCTCTTCTTGCAATCCACTTTCTAGCGCACACATTCGCTTTAAGATATTTTACTTTATTTTTAATAGTACAACAGCAGCAAATACAGCCGAAAGTCATGATCTATGGTGATCTTGGCCTTCTACATGATGTATCATGCAGGTGTACACACCTTCTAGAAAAATCTAGATAGAGTCAGACTATGGTTGTCTTCTGTGTTGTTAGTAGTCTAGGACAAGGTTACCGACACCGCCTTCATCATCCGGGCTATGCGGACTCATCGCCCTGATGTTGAAGACAGCAAGCAACTCTGAAACGTCGATAAACTTCTACCAAACTGCACGGCGTAGAAGACAGCCATCTTGATACTTACCGCCTTGAGTACCCGAAATCTTATCCAACTAGAGTCAGTTTATAGTGCTCTATGAAGAGCTAACTTAGTTCTTCCTAGAGTGAAAATTTTGCTTCAGTGTGCACGCTCACCTAGAGAGCTCTAGCTAGAGTAAGCAAGCTCCAGTTAGAATTGCTGCGCTTTGGATACCAGGCCTAGCGATGGACGAAGAAATGGCAAATCCGGTATTTTGTGACAACTAATTTAGTTACCTAACTGGAAAATATGTAACCGACTGCCACTGAGAATGTCTGCTGTAGAGTACCAAGCAGAACTCAGCCCTGTTCTGTTACGCTCTTTACATAGGTACTTTGTTACGTAATCCAAGGATGTTGGGTATGAAATGTGATCAACTACAAGACAGATTCGTGTGTTATGTAACGTAGCAAGTTTCGCTCGGTTACTAAAATGAGCAGTCACGCAGTTGTTTTGGGCTGGCTTGGGACGTATTAAAACTATGAAGTCCAGTGGTAACTATAAATACCACCAGCTTTAATAATTAATAACTCTGCATTTTGTTCACAGTATTTATGGGTTTCTTATGATTCTCAGAGTAAACAACGATTATTTACTAGACAGCATAAAATAATTGGTTTTCATAATGGTGAAATGTGTTTTCTTTGCAGTACGGACTGAATTTTTAAATAGTATTTAATCGAGCTTTGGATTCAAAGGGTTTAAAAATTCAAACGTGTAGTGTGACGGGAATAAAACTAATTAGTACAGATTATTAAAAAATATTGTAATAATGGTGGTCTGTGAAATTACTGTGATCTGTGCGAACATGTCTCCATGTAGCAACATTTTCTTTGAATATCTGAACATCCCTCAGCTTATCAATAAATTCTCCGCTCTCCATAGAACCCATAGTATCATTACCGCGTTCACAAGAGCTCGCTGTTGCTTTGTGTTCTGAGGCAGCTATATCTAGACCACACATCACGCTGTATTTTTTAAGAGCCATCTTTCCGTCTAAATGCAGATTTTCCATGCAGTTATACGTTAAGTCCTAGTAGTATAGTATAGTATGGTATCTATCTTGAAAGAGGCGGACGTATATTTTCATGGAGAAACTGAGTGAGAATCACAAAAACCTAAATATGACTGGTATCTCGGTCTAGATCCGAAACGGAAAGTCTGAACCAGCTTGATTCCTAAGTGTTATTGCAAATATAATTGTTATGGTGCTAAATCTACCATTATTTTACAAGGCATAAGATTTTTTACCATAAGGTGAAGATGTCCCACGCATTCCTAAACTCCACACTAGATGGAGGTGAATGGTTAACTTTACTCCTCTGCCCTATTTCCCCCGAGGAAAGAACTTTAATATTCATTGTATGCGAATTGGGTGTTCTCTAGAGCAGTGGTATTCAACCTGGGGTACGCGAAGACATCTTAGGGGGTACGTGAAATTTAATTTTTTTACGATAAACACTGAATATTCAGTAATGTAATTTATTTATTTATTTTAGATGTAGATTATATACTATGTATAACTTGAATCATACACCAACAACTTTGGGGGTACAGAGTCGAATATAAATTATATCTGGGGGTACGCGAACAAAAAAGGTTGCATACCACTGCTCTAGAGGCTGTGTGCATTTTTCGGCGAAGAAAAAAACTATCTTGCCGGTAATCGAAGCCTGGTCGCGCTTATCCAAATATAAGACAAACCATTATTTCCAAATAAAAATAATGTAAAGTCAGCTTCTCCCCTCCCCCCACCACGTTTTAATGTTGAGCCAGTCTTATTTTTGTCCTACTTACTATTTAATGTATTTCTGAAATAACATATGCAGTTCACCTGCTCACTCTATGAATAGCAACTCCATACAAATTGACTGCTTTGTACTACTGCAGACGTAAACATTCGTCCTAGTGAAGTGTTCTTGCTAAGTTCGCGATTATACTCCCCTTTATTTTCAAATATTTTTGGAAAATCCTCGCCTAAAATAATAAATTAATGTGATACTTTTATCAGCATGTATGCTCGCACAATGGATACATAATCACTGAAAAGTAATCGTAAGCTTTGCTGTGCTGTACGTCGGAAACAAGGGGAAATGAAGTGTTGCAACTTTTAATCCCATGAAACTTGCAGTTTGCTGTAAAATGCTGTATTAATACATCACGAAACTTTGTTCTCGCTGCTTGTCAAAATGTGCCATAAAGTGAACAAAAGAACAAATAAGAGATTTATGATTTTATTGCTTCTCTGAATATTATAATTACAGTGAAGCAGTGGCCAATAGATAGCGACAGTTAAAATTTAAACGTCGATAAAAATGTTACCATATGACACTTAATCATTCAATGTTGTCAGCCACATGAACTGTTGATAATAAATGACTCAGATGCCTTTAGGTTTTACTTTGTCGCACCACCTACTTATTCATCATTGGTTCAGGTTCCACTACCATAGATGTGGGTACGAGAAATTAACATGTTATAGGTTTAATAATTGATTTTTATAGTACGAAAGCAAGTAAAATATTAAAGAAGTGCGTTTAAAAATTTAATTGGAACGCTTGAAGAGGAGAGGCCACCCGGAAGACCTAGGCGTAGATGAGAGGATAATATTAAATGGATCCTGGGGAATAGTGTCAGAGGGTGTGAAGTGGATCATCTTCCTCAGTATGGGGCCTAATGATAGGT
Source organism: Zootermopsis nevadensis (assembly GCF_977971745.1). Lineage (NCBI taxonomy): Eukaryota > Metazoa > Arthropoda > Insecta > Blattodea > Termopsidae > Zootermopsis > Zootermopsis nevadensis. The sequence continues at coordinate 12,205,418 of NW_028259192.1, read as the reverse complement.
CTTTGTGAAACGATAATGAACCTTCGTGTTACATAATACGGGAAATTTCTTGACTAGTTGAACATTCTGCTATATGTCAAGGACTCTTCTGTATTGAATATAAAAATAAGTATACAAACAAACTGTTAACACTAAAAATGACACTAGTGCCAAACGCGTTTCGACCTCAAGAGGTCTTCATCAGTGGCAAAAAGGGGGAATTAATTCATATAATATGATCATAAGAATATGGTTTTTAAAAAGATCATAAAGGTGAGTTCTTTACAAAATTATGTTAGGTAACACTTGACTGGATGTTGGTTTCACAGGAGTTGGCGTATTGTATTATGCACTTGGCTATTAGTCCACTGGTCTGGTGGCCGTTGTTGGTCTGCGGCGAGCCGTGGTCGCGTCGTCTGTGCCTGTGAACTTCAACGAAGCTTTGTTGAAGTTTTTATATTTCAATACACTACACGGTATGCAAAGTTTTAAGATCTACTGTATGGACGTAGGGGTCCACAGTGGCCGCGCGGTCTGAGGCGTGGGCCTTGTACCGCTTGGTCGCTGGGACCGTGGGTTCGAATCCCACTCAAGCCATGGATGTTTTTCTGTGTTGTGCTGTCCTGTTTAAAGGTTAGAGGCCTTGCGACGGGCCGATCCCTCGTCCAAAGAGTCCTACCGAATGTCTATAGATCAAGCCAACTAAAAAAGTTGGGACCCGCAGTGCTGAGGTACTTGAAGAACGGGTCGTTCCCAGTATCTCAGTATCCCAGTATGGACTTAATTGACATTAAAGACACTACACAGTTTTTACATATAATCGCCCAACTTCTCAATAAATTTAGTCCAACATTTTACATATTTCGTAATTCCGTCAGAATAGAACGTTTTTGATTGGATCGTAGGCTAGCGCTGCACCATTTCTTTCACTTCATTATCGTCATTTTAGATACAGTGTTATCAGTGTTGATTCTTGGGTTGTCGTGGATACGCTGATCGATTTGCTTATTGACCTCAACAGATTTTACAGCCGTTGGACAAACAGGACACGCATCAACAGCACTAGCTCGCCATTCTTTGAATCTTCCCAATCTATGTTGAAAATTTTCTCTGACTGACATAGTTAACGCCACACTGAACTGTTATTCTTGCGTAAATTTAACCAATTTTCACACACAGTGAATGGCTTCGAAAGTCGGATCACAGATCGTTGTTCTTCTTGGATGCATTCTATTATCGGTGTTAAACGTGTTAAAGCAGGACTATTATCACTGTTCAAAAATCGATAAAACCAAACGAGATGCAACTGAAGGGAAGGTTTATATTGTTTATGCCCGCCATCTTCAGTGAATATCATTTTTGAGGTAAACTAAAGTTGCTGTTATTTTATCATCTCCTGTGGTACACCGTAGGGATTTTATATGGTCAAATGGGTACAGACGTCTACCGAATACAACGCGACGTTACGTCAAATATACGAAAACACTGCAGTCATTAGAAGGTGAGTGCAACTCGATTAGGGCATAGGAATGGCGGAGTGAAGATAAAGTTAAAATCGATTGCTAGAATAACGTGTGGGATAAGCGAAAAGCTGAAAGAAAAATTTTAATAAACGCAGTACTAAAGGACCTTGACTGCGTAATCTGTGTTTGGGACTGGGTCACGGAACAATGCTTTCAGATGTGGGACTTCGGTCTTTGGTGATTGGTGGCGGTAAAACCACTGGAAAATGAAACTTCTTATTTTGGTATTTGTACCGGCGATTATTCTATTTCCAAAGCTCGGATGAAATTCAGTTTTTAAGATTCAATAGACTTCCTTGACGTCATAGATTTACGCTTTTATGCTGAATGAAGTTATTTATTACAAGAATTTCTAGGATGGACTTATAATGCCTAAAACTTAGCTTCCTTACTCTGAGACGAGCTAAGATTTTGAGGCCGCGTTGACTCGTCCGTAAATGCTAGCGTTTCGGAGAAACATAATCTTTCCATTTTCAGGGAAGAAGTGGCGATGCTGGGAAGTGGAAGAATTACATACGGTTAGTGGAAGGGAAGGCTGAAGGAGTAGACCAATGAGAGACGATGGAGGGGTCAGCGACCTGTCGAATCTCACTTAATTTACATTCTTTTTCAAGGGGTCTTTGTGTGTAAAGGGTAGCTTTGAATCGAAGTTCCTCCATAGTTGTACTGATGGGTCCGTTCAGCTTTCTTCGTAGTTCGCATGATGTAACCGTCTACGTTATTCAAACTGAAATCGACTTGTGGTCAATTCGGTTCCCCTCGGGATTGTCGGTTAGGCCTCATTCTATGATTGTTGAACGACACTATTTTAACTCCAGAAGTAATATAGCGTCAAATGATATTGTAGATGAGTGGGTAAAGTGGTACCCCAGTTTATTCAGAAAAAAACACTGGAAAACTTGGTCAGAGCCGTGAATTAGATCAGGGTTCGAGCCGGGTACTTATTGTATTGAAGTGTAGAGCCTTACAACAACATTGACAACTCGTAACGCGTAGATTGTGATAATTTTAGTTTGCTACTATTATTTAAGACCTGTTTGCGATAATTAGTCGGTAAACAATGATTGTGTAACTTGTTTCTTTATGAACTTACATAATGAGCGTTGTAATTAAAAGTGTTTGCTTTCCGGACGGCGCAACACCGTAGAAGGCATTCATCTTCGTACTTCCCGCCTCAAGAACCTGAAATCCTACGTGGGTATATTGCGGGCATTTGGAAACAAAGTTCTGAGGAGAAAATCCAGGCTTCACTCACAGAAATAAGGAGCTAAGCGTTCTTGAGAGAATCATGTTAAAATGGACCGTATGATAATAATAGAGTCTTGAATTTGTGGAATGGATTCATCTCGTTCAGGAAGGTACCCCACGGCGGTTATCGTGAAAGCCGTAATAAAACGTTGGTTTCCATAACAAAGATGGGAATTCTTGACCAGCTCAGCAATGCTCTCTTATCCATTGTAGTTCGCGGGTTAGGAGCATCTTTATGTTATGATTCCCGCTAAAATATTCCTAATTTTGTCGCATGTTTAAGTTTCATATTCTGAAGCTTCCAAAGAAGAGACTTGCACAGCTGGCGATGGTACGGACACTGCCTGGTTTATTAACGTCATGTGAAGTGGGTTACAATCATTTCACGAGTGCATTATTCATGTTATCTTATCTTTTCTCGTGCGTGCATGGAATTTCATGCGAACTGTGAGTTCCATCCGATTACACAATAGTTAGTATTGGCACATCTTTTTATATTCCAAACATAGAAAACTACGTTTCGGCATCTGAACCTACGCCCGTCTTCAGGTGAAATGTGGGCCCGCTGGAGAGAACTAATGCCACTCCAAAGCGTGAAAATACCTTGAAAACCAAACACATTTGGGTGAAAAGTAGCAATCCAAGAAAGAATAACTGTTGACTCAGTGGCGGCTCGTGAGTCTGAGCAGTGGTAATGCTGCGAAAGGGGGAAAAAATCAGAATAGTATTTCAACACATAACAATATAAATAAATGAAAATTAAATTTACATCACGAGAAAACCCACACGTGACCGACGATGTTTTAGGGGAAAAAAGTGTTACAAATTATTTAAACATAAAAAATAATTTTTCCTATTTTTGAAAAATTATAGGGGGTGCTGCAGCTCTGCAGCCCCTATGTACGGACATCCACTGTTGATTAGTGTTCGACGTATTTGGTTTCCGCCGAAATTCAAATTTAATACATTGTTTACATCACGTATTGTATGATGATTACACATCGCCTTTAATCTGCCGCTAGAGCCTCGTTAGCAAGAAGACGAGGTTCTCAACCCGAAGGTTAGATTTACAATACGATGCACATGCTTCCTCTTATACTTCAAATTGTACCTCAGAAATAACTACAAGTTTGAAATAAACTGTTTGCAAAGTTAATGTTATTTTAGCCGAACCGCAGGCAGTTGGTCCCTTGTCACTAGTTGTACGTGTTTAACTGGCAAGTAAGTTTGGAAGCGCCGCTTCTATGCGACAGAGTATAGCCGTTAGTGACAGTCCAGTGTTTAACTGCGGTCAGCATCAACCGCGGGTCTCTACATCAGTGTTTTTCAACTGGTGTGCGACGATGTGTGTCTCAAGTATGCAGTGACATTTTGAAATAAATTGCGTTACTATACGTACAACAATAGTTCAGAAAACGTTGCAATATTACTGCGAAATTACGTGATATATTGAGGTTGTCATGGCTGTGAAGATGTCAATGTTGGTCGTGTAGGTTCTGACGCCGTGGACTTGTAGGTATATACCAATATTTCGAAAGAACACACTGCCTTCAATTTCAGTCTACAAGTTCACACAGCGTTAATATCCAGAAGACCAACATGGACACTCAGCTCCATTCGAATCTCGTCTGTTGTTTATTTGGTAGCCGTTTTAATTCACAATATTTTTTACCTTTACATTAACATCAAAAAACCCTGAATTTTGACCACAGAACGTATTTGTGTGTATATGTTTCTGATAATAAACAGTGACTGTTTCCTTAAACAGCATTAACCAACTGAGCCTCGTAATGGATAAGCGTAGTGCTTTCTTTCAAGTATGAAATGTGTTTTTAAATATTAATTGGAACAAATTTGTGCTTCAGAAATTAAAATTATTTCTGTGCTGACCACAATCTATTTATATTTCTGACATATCATACTTTCAATTTTAATATGTCACTTCTCTGTTACGCTTGTTAATTTATAGCTCTTGTCTCAAACTTTGTTAAGCTGATGAAGTTTAATGTATAGGTCTGCTACATATTAAACATCTACCGTTATCAGGCGTCTTTCTTTTAATGTACTGAATCTAAACGTCCGAACTTATTACCTAGATGTCATAATGGCCATATAGTGATTTTCAAATTGCGTAAAGATATACACGAAAGCAAAATAAAAACGTATACGTGTCCTTGAAGGTTTACTTATAAATCGAGTGGCTCTAAGGAATAATAAATTGATAATTATTCAGAACATTAATCTCACATATAGCCTATAATTTGCGTGGTTGCCATGCTATTATTTTATTTTATGGTAAAATTGCATTACGGATTTAACTAAAAACAATTGTAACTCGTACAGTATCAATAAAAATGTTAGATAGACGAAGACCCAGCTCGCGGGCCGCCAGTTGACAGTCTGCATGTGTTTGTCTCCCGAAGAGAGGCGCTAATACTTTTTGTGTCACCAAATGTCGGCAATTTCCATACTTTGGCAAGAGTCGATGCATATTGAACGACTGCGTGAGAAGGCTCCACCAGAAGACAATGGTCACAGAGCGCCTTGTGACTTGCGACTACATTTCTCCACCCAACTTACAAGTTAATACCAAATATCCCACCTGGGCGACCCCGTCTGATACCCGCCTGAGCTATGGCACCGCTAACTTGTATTTGTAAGCTTTTATGGAACCGTAAGGTTTATTACCTTGTTCACAAGATCTCGCCCCCGGTCCGTATTCTGAGCCAGATCATTCCACTCACCATCATCCTCCCGCCTTATTTGCTTAAGGTCTGTCTTAATATTGATTTTCTATCTCTTAGGTCCAAATTTTCTCTTTAGCGGTCTGTTCTCAACCACTGTTATTCTGGAGGCGACTGTCTTGCGGGATGTTGTTGCACCACGTAGTCTCGCATAAATTGACAACAAAATGGGTATCGCGGAAATTCTGTTTACAGCTTTCAGTCCGATAGTCGTAACTAATGAGCAATTATAATTATTTATGCGAAGTTTTATAGGGACAGATAATAAACATAGGCCTACTTACAAATTTAATACGAATCAATTATTTATTTGTTAACAATTGCAGATAAGTCGACAATACGAAGATCCGAGGTTGTGTTGCGATTTTAATGCAGTGGAAATATGTAGGCCTTTTCAAGACCCTGCCACAGATCCGATTCTGAGCCAAATGGATCCACTTCATCACTACACACCTTGAATCTATAAGATCCATTTCGGTATTATCCTCCATTTATGCCTAGGTTATCTCTTGCGGATTTGGCGGAGAAAATCCTTTCTTCTGGGGAAGAACTCAGTATGCATTTCTCATCTCCCCATGCGTGCTACCTGTTCCGCGCAACTCCACCTTCTCTTGGAGCTGGTTCGAATTAGTTCAGAATTCTTTGTTAAAGAAATATCCTCCTTTCTCGAAATGAACTGGATGCATTATTGGGTAGGTGTCTTATGGTTTTCGGGCTAAGAATCGTCATATTAGAATCAGAAGCTACGTTTGCCTGCCTCAGCCGGATATGTAACTGTACATCGCAAGCGAGACCTTGGAGAAATATGTGCCAACACCTGTGCAGGCCTCAGTCGTCCACTGTGTTTGCTGCTATTTGTGTACTGCAGGTACCTTGCACAGAAGTAGACTGCTGTAAACCAAGCTCATCATTCCGTATTCTTACTCCTCAGGTGTTTGTTTACTTTAGATTCGCGTCTAACTCTGACGTAATATCTCCGATAACTGAGGTCCAATAAGGGGACCTGTGACAACCCGAAGTGTAATTAACGTTGCTATCTATCTGTAATCCCACGTGGCCTTGCTACCCAAAAGACCAACACAGACATCTTCACCACGTGTGAAACTAAACTCTCATCTGCACGCCATTTATCGAACGTCTCATGGAATACGATGAAGGCTCGATCATTCACTGGAACTATTCAAAATTTCGAGGGGAACTGCAGAGGAGGGTAGAGGACATTGTCAGAATGATTCGCCTTAAATGAGCGTGTACAGCCAATACCATCAAGTCGATTTAAAATTCGATATATTGGTCCTAAATGGTCATCGGTATGCGATGATTGAATGTGGTCGTATCGATACGCGACTCTAGTATCCTAACAAGAGAAACCTTATAAAAATTGGGAGGATTATGTTAATATGAACCCCAGGAAATTAACTGCCTTGCGTTCAGGTCTAATGGCACACCTTGATTGATATTGAATAATAATTGGGCTATTTAATGACGGATTTTCAACTTCGTAGATTGAGTAGGTTTGATGACTGTGGGTGATCAACTGGAAAAGTGTGGAAGGGCCCGGCCGAGATTTTAATGCGATTCCTCCAGAGTACGAATGAAGAATGGTAACTACCCGACTGTGACGTTCGGTTTCGAATATGTAGCCACCAATATGTTGCATTAACTACTTCCAGAGCTGAAGAATTATTTGGAAAGCAAACGCTGATGAGTGTTTGGAAAAAGCAACGGAAGGATAGTCCAAAGAACAGGGCACCAAATTTCTAGGAAAGTTATGCAGTTTCTGACAATTTTTGGCAAATATCGTATGAACAGATTTTGATTGTATGATTTATGGTATTCCTAGGCATTGCATGCAAGTCTATGGATTGTCAAAAGATTTTTAGGTATACTCTTATTAAGACGAACTTAATCTAACCCAATTTAATCTAAAGTAACATAATCTAAAGTAATGTAAGGTAACGTAACTTAAAATCAGCTGGGAATATTGAACAAATAGTGCTAATAAGACCAAGCACAGACTCAAATGACTTGAACTTTTCGCGGCTACTAAATGCGATAAAAATTTCTCGGCGGGCTATCCGCGTCAGTATGGATCCGTATTCCAACGTTTCAGAGACCTCCTCTGCTTCCATCATCAGGGAATAACACATGTCTACGTATCCATCTTGATGCGGATAGTCGCACGAGAAGATTTTAAAGCAAAGACTTGTTTCAACTTGTTAGGCTTGAATTTAACACGTGGTCGGCATCATTTCTAACATAGTTTAGAATGCCAAGGTAATTTTAAAGACAAAATTATGCTGACGGATTTTGTCATTTTATACAATTCCTGTGATTTTTATGCAATTTTGGATCTGATACTGTGCCTTCGATATATCAGCAGTATATGTGCATATGTATATGTGTATATATACACGTACATACAACGTATAATACTTCAACACACAGTTACACAGTGTTAGGAGTTCCAATGGCTTATTGTCTTCAGGTGAAGGCAGTAATTAATTACACCATTACATCACGTATGGTATTGATTCTCTAAGGATTTGTGACTGGTTGATTAATTATTTTGGACAATGCCCATTGTCTGAGACATATTTCAGATGCACAACGTTTCGGCAATTGATTGTGCTTCTATCTTTAGGAGACTGGTTGTATTGCATTGGCATGTAGCATATTATATTGGCCGTCACCAAATTGCATCTTCAAGGCGACGAAAGGATTTAATCTCCCTTATCTCTCGGCTCTAAGTCAGCAGTACAGCTTTGTCAGCTTTGCTGCGCTGCGAGTTCTGAGCTGTCTACAGTCGCCTGGGCTCCGCTGTTTATGTTTATGTTTTGCTGTGAACTTGAATCATGCAGTTTGATGACAATCAATATAAAGTATTCAAACAATACCGCGTTCGATATCATTCGTTGCAACTCTTACAAAATAAAAACAATAACTAGTCTGTCAGCATTGTGACAAGAGTAGAACTTGCTCTAAAAATTTTGTGTTCTCAGATACTGGGCAATGCCCAACATGATATTTGTGTAACGTATGGTGATATGTGGATCAACAAGCAGATAAGTGTACAACTTGAAGTGCTTGTAGCAGTTAATACGTGTAGATTGAATCACATAAATATGATTCACTACATTAGAAATCAGCAAGTCGTTTACTTATCGTATCATTAAACTTTACGTAACTTCGTACATTTCATTGGAGGCTAATACGAAGCACTTAAAACATATTAAGGTCTTGTTAATGTACTTTTGACGGGTCCACTCAAACCGAAGAAAAATTTGTTAAAATATAAACGCATTTTAACTTGTAGTAAAAGTGTGGAGGAACACTGTATCGTGTATCTGGATTTAGTGAACGAAGTTGAATCATAAGTTGTTCAGGCTCTCTGTCGGTAGTAATGAAAACTATACAGATCGAACACACGCAATATTTCAAGAATCCGAATTCGTCTCTGTCTTGCAAGTTGTAAGATTCTTTTGACAGTTTCGAAGTAATTTTACTCTTCTAAGAAAAACGAACTTTGCTTCTCCGGCCTTGCAGACACTTTCTTATTCGGGTAGGAGAAATTATTCAGGATTATGTATAATTCTTATCCTTGCTAAGTAATACTGAGTCCATCTTTTAAAATGACGTCCCAGGTGTTTCCTTCTTTCTGGCCTGTAGTAAAATATACACATATGGAATACTGACACGTTCCATTATTCTGCACGTGATTTTTAAATACTCTTTATACTACTATGAAAGTGCCTATCCTTCTTGGAATGGGTTTCACTAAAATAAAGTGTACCGATGAAATAAAGTTCTTTGTTTGTTGTGGCAATCTTATAAATTTATATTTGTATTTACGACAAACAGTGGGGCAGAAAGGGGTTTCATAATAAGAATCTTCGTGCACAAAGAATAACACGGAACCTTGACTTCCGTAATTGACACATCAGTGTTAGTGTACTTCAAGAAACAAACACTTAATTATTCTTACATACAAATTACTCAGGGTCCAGACGCTAGGAGATATGACGTAACATTTTTTTCCATTACGCTAAATTATTTGTATTTGTTAAATTAAATATCTACAGACGAAAAGATGTGGTATCACTAATCGTTTTTATTATTTACTCTGAATTATTATTTATTAAATTCAGATCCTAGAAATAAAACGATGTAACGTAGCTCAGTTTTTATATTCTGAATCCAGAGTCGCGTAGGTAGGCCTGTGGCTAGGTTTAGGCACGTGTTGTGTTTCTGTTAGCTATTTTTAAAACAAACAGGCTTAAAACGGTTGAAAATAAAACCGAGTGTATTAAGAAACGTTGTACTAAGCCCCATTAATTACAACACTCTTCTTTAAAACTCTTTTAAAAGTCTTTAAATGTAAGTTGCCTAGGGACAATTTCTCAATCTGCATAACTTTAAAGGTACCTTAATTCATTTGGCTCACTCCATCCTCTGTCTTTTGTTTCTCTAAAAACGTTCGTTTGCATTCCAATTGTGCGTAATTATAGACGTCTTATTTCGATTATTGATTCAAAGTTAAAGATAATTGTAGGGAAAACAAACCTTGATAAACGGGAGCGAGAGAATCAAGGAACAGAGAAGAAAAGGAAACGATTACATTGGAGCTGAAAAGGAGCATTCTTTCCGTCAATACCGACGCATTCAGAGTTAGTCAAGATGACCAGTAACGGAAACTGTTTATACATGTTAGGTTAAAATTTTGCAAACACGCATAAATTACCCGTGCGTTTAGTATCTACAGTTACTGTCGGATATAACTTAGCTTCCGATTTTATGTTCCAAAATCCTGTTTTTTTTAAATAAATGGCATAACATTTCGCACAAAAAGAAGACATAATAGCTGACAGCGGAGAACAACAAGACGAAGAGATCAAGAGGATTAAGCAGTTAAATTTTAAACACAGAATATTCACACAGGGACTACTTTAATAGACTGTGGGCAGCTCAATGTGTACAGTGTGTGATTCCGGACTGGACGATCGGGTTTGAAATTCCGGCAAAGGAAAGGATTTTTCTTACAGCCTTTGCGACCAGACCGATTCTGAGGCTTACCCAGTCTCCTATCCAATGGGTACCGGGATCATTTCCCCGCAGGCGAAACACTGACCTCTTACCCTCCAATCTAGTGCCAAAGTCAAGAATGAGTATAAGGCATGCCTCATGTACTCCAAGTGCCACCTGACAACTATACGATGCACGCAACCAACCACGGCCTTCAAAAGACTAACACGAGTTTGCGATGCTGTTTAAGAAAGGAATGTCGCATATAAAGGTATGTGATGTGACGTGTGAAGTTAAAAGAGGATTAAATTAGCAAGGGAGGACGGGGTGATCTGAATGGACTGAGATGTGGAAGGGATAGGAAAGGAGTTTGTGATAAATGCTTAAGCAGGTAAAGGTAAGAAAGGAGGGATACAAAAATAATAACCCGATGAATTTCAACAGGCTTTGGCATTGATATAAATTAATGTATAACACATCTTTGCAAAGTATTTCAAACAATGAGTAACATTAGGTTATACAATTTTGTAATGTGAGCCTCTAAAGATGTGTAAGAATACAAGCGAAACATGTAGGCGAAGGGCAAAAGTGTTCTATTGCGCAGCCAGTACGCTGAATGTGAGGTCAGATAGAGCAGGGTTTCAGATTCGTGCTCTGGTGAATGCATGCTTGAAGGCTTCTTCAGGGACACGAAGTTTATTCATCTCACGATACTAGAGTATTTTTTTTCAAACTCTGGTGCTCTGGGACCACTTTTGAGTGCTTTGGAAGATTGGGCTCCTTTTAGGCAAATAACTTTTAATCTAATGTATTGATCCGATGCATCTACGTTTTCTGTTCTTCCTATTTCATATCAAAGCTTCTGAACACAAGTTTAAATAAAATTCTCTGATGTTTTGCAGTTTTTAAGACGTTGTAGCTTACAAATGGGAACATTGTTCAGCATTCAGACATTCTGTACGAAGCGAGTGTAGATTGACCCATCGTATTTGGCAATGGTATTTGGATTGAATCCAAATTAAAAACATATGGGCTTTTGGTGGGGGGATGTGTACTAGTTGTTATGGTTGCAGCTGTTCCTAACGTTTCGCCGTGTTCTCCAATTGAACGTAGGATTGCTTATCACACAATATTATTGAAGTGTGAAGGTGTGGAAGGTCATTCTGGGTGAGGTAAAATGTCTGTCTCAAACTGCTAGCAGACTGATTTATCGGATATTTAATCTTCAATGGGTGAAATTTGACTGGACATAAGGACCCTATTAACGAATTCATTCGTCACAAGAAAGAATGAGGCAGTTTTGTGGAGCTACAGGTTCTGAGCGCTGAATGATGATTATAAGGCTTAATGGTATCCTCCTCCTTTTAAAATACATTTACCCGTAAATTTCCGTATTCATTTCGTTTCTGCCTTCAGGACCTTGCATGTACAGATCCTCAAAAATCCAGATATATGACGCCAGCTAAGCAGGCCCTAGTTAGCCAACACATTTCACAATCCCTTTCGGGATACAACACTGTAAGTGGATAGGAAATTCAAAACACACGTCAGCTTTTGATGAAGTGTATCTATTTTACAAGTTGTTGCTCAATTTATTATGTAATTATGGACACATTTTTACATTAGGAATGATATCATGTAGAGAGAACAATGATAATGACAAATACACTTACACGGAGCTGTCACTGACTATCGTCTCAATAAAATTAACATCGCTAGACCCACGATGAACAAATAGGCCATGTATTTGTTCCTATGACTAGAGTTAATTAATTCTAACGGAATCCAGGATAAACATTTTACTTTATTACATAGCAAATGAGATCTGACGGTTATTTAATAGACGTAACAGTAAATTAGTCAATAAATAGTGCCATGTTGATGGGGGATGTGAAGAAAATGGCGTTGCTAGCATCTTATGAGGATTCATCAACGCTGCGTCGCCTTCTGCCAGGTCCTCCGGCGTAGTTTGCAGCTGCGAGTCCCATGAGGTGCTTTGCTGCCTGAGAGCCGGAGAAGCCGCGGCTCAGGCCCAGGTCAAGTCCACGTTTTGAACTGCAACAGAAGACAGAGATAAACAGGTAACGCATTTCTTCTTTTATGAAGATGGCTGTCTTCTGGACTGTTACACCGTGGAGTCTGGCAAACGTTTACCGACGTTTCAAAACAGCTTGGTGCCTCCGTCATCAGGGCGATGAGACTACACGGTACATCCCAGAAGACATTCATCTTCATGCTCCCCCGAGTGAGAACCTGAAATCTCACAAAATAGCACTTATAAGCAGTCCGCCTGTTGGGTTGATGATTGACTTCATGGAACAGAATCGTTCTTGAGAAGCTGACAATTGATCAGTCTGTTAAGAAATTTAACTTTTTTCTACAATCCGATTGTTCATTATCGTGTTTATTTTAAATACTGACCTGAGGACTGTCTTCGCTTAATGTACTGTTACAGGGACTGCAGGAATTCATTATAGCAGATATCTACCAAAAGTCCAGCCAGATGTCAGCCTACATTGTGTTTCGTATGAGGTTTTGGAAAAGTTTTAGTTTGAGGGAGTATATGGTCCATTTCTTGCAAAATTGATAATTAAATTTTTAGGTTATGGATGGATATTTACATGTATTAAAACATTAAATTGTTACGAATTCTATACTCTGTGAATCTTGGCTCTAAAAAGTTATTGGGAGAAGCTGCAAAACTTCCCCCCAAGCGCCTGCATAGGCGTGTAGCGGGACGTAAAAAATACTTAAACTTAAGAACGTAAGATATTATTCACTGAACAGTGTACGAATCACCAAACGTTGTGGTGGAGGTGTTATCATTTCTGATTCGTATTCAGTCAAATTTTCGAAACTGATTTTAGTGATTAAGGTTTTCCGTCATTCTCGTCTATCCTTCAGGAGCATACAGGGATATCATCGACCGCCATACCACAGACTACCCACCGCTGCCTTCCCAATTATTCATTCACATTTTTCTTTTCATTCGACATTATGCAAGACACGCAGTTTAGAGAATTGTGTTGAATAAACGAAGAATCAATTAACGTATAAAAACTTCAACTTGCGTCTGATGTGAAAACTAGGCGTCATTGAATTAATGTGAACGTTATGTAACAGTATAAACAGATAGTAATTATCTGTGTTTTCTTTGCATTCTTGGTCAACTCAGTGACGTATTCTGCCTCTCACAATGTGGGAACAGCCTTGTCCGAGCCAGGGAAGAACCTCGTTGTCGTAGTTTTCAGCCTTGTCCTTGAGAATACTCAGGATAACAGACACAAACAATACACCATGTCTTATATCACTACAGATGTAAACTTTCTAATAGCAGACAGGGCTATTGTGGAGTTTCATTTGCCAGCAAACACAAGTTACGATGAACATGAATGTCGTACGCTGTTTTGTATTTGAGTCATTATTACGAGTCAAGTCGTATGAAGAAAACAGTGTAGCCTGCATAATTTCTCGATGAAGTCAACACTGTAACAAAAATTTATTAGAAATTCGTTTACACCCTAGGAAGTGTATTTATCTTGAAGTAAATATAAGTTACAAACTAAATAGTATAATAAATTTGCCTACACGCTTCTGTTGCTGTTGGCAGGTGGCACTTTAGAATAAAACTGACGCTCGTAATTCCAGTCCTGCTGCCATGATGCAGAAAGATGTATCATATGTATTAAGGGACGTTCTGTATTGTTTGGTTAGTTGAAATCTAGAAGTTTATGATGGGCTAGACATGTAGCTTCTGCCTCCCCTGTCAAGCAGCGGTAATTAATGTGGGACAGACAGTTTGGCGGTCAGACGGACAGACAAACAGACATTCTACAAACCTTCATGAAAGAAGGACTGGAGCTGCAGACATTATTTTGTTGCAATGAGTCTCTTCGGCTGTGTTATTTACAATTACTCGAAGAGGTGGGAAGTTACCTCACAGTCTGTGTTGGCCCCTGTTTCATTCGCAAATTGCATAAATATGAAAATGAATGTATTGCTTAAGTATATATACTTTCTAACCTACACGCAGTTTTAAATTAATGATTTCTAGTCTACAAATAAACTCTGGGATACTGGGAACGACCCGTTCTTCAAGTGCCTGAGCACTGCGGGTCCCAACTTTTCGTTGGCTCGATCTATAGACATTCGGTAGGACTCCTTAGATTAGGGATCGGCCCGCCGCAAGGCCTCTACCTGTACACAGGACAGCACAACACAGAAAGAAAAAAAACGTCCATGGCTTGAGTGGGATTCGAACCCACGGTCCCAGCGACCAAGCGGCACAAGGCCCACGCCTCAGACTGCACGGCCACTGCGGACCCCACAAATAAACTCACGATGGTTAAGTAGAAATACAATGTCATTGTTAATGTGGAGTGATAGAAAAGTTTGAAAATAATACCAAGTTCTTATTTTAAAATATCACTGAATATTACCCTTAGGGTTCGAATGAAATTTTGAGAATATTCTCTTATGTAAGCGTAATGGCTCAACTCAGAGACAAGTTATCAGATGAGATTTAAGGTTCTCACTGTAGGAACCCGGGCGCTTTTGGACAGGGATGTGTTTACTGATTTGCAATTCTGTTAGCTTAAATTCGTTTATTAATTGCCATTTTGTATAATCTACCGGTGAGAGTTTAAATGTATTAACTGGAGTACGTATGAAACGCAGTTGCATTTCCTAATAATATACGCAGTTTTACAATAATTGTCCCATAAGTTAATATGAATTATTATTATATCTTTTACCATTTTATTTTAGGACTAATCAATGGTGCCCGTCGGAGTCCCTGAATAAGACTACAGTGGTTTACAGTGAAATTGTAATGTTGGTACCCGTGATTAAATCCATTGTACTTGATTTTCCTTGGCCATTTGTGTTGATTGTACTAAAGTCTTTGTTAGGATCTCAAAAGTTCAGCATCGACATACTAGCTCAGATGGACAAAATTTCTAGTATATCCTGTGTCTTAGCAGTGTGATCATTCTCGGTTTTATCACTTTAATACTATTTGGAGAATATCAATTATCATTGTGTTATTTTATCCATCCTGCTGTACCCTTTGATCATCTTTAAGCCCAAATATTCTCCTCAACGTTTTGTTCCCAGATGCTCGTTGTGTTCTTCCCTTGGCGCGGTAGACAAATTGAGATTTGTGTTCATTTTAATCTTAGATTTTGGATTGAGGAGGGTAGATGAAAGGTTCTCGACTGATACCAGCAAACACTGTCCGACATTAATCCGCTCTTAGCTTTAGTCGTAGTTAAAACTAAACACTACATTTGTTATTGTTTATGTTTGTAAACTGTGACTTTATCTGAGTAATTTAATAATTGCTGAAATTAACTGCGGCCACAAGATAAAGCCGCGATGTCATAGCCTGGAAAGTTGTCTGGTTTGCAGTGTGGTTAACAGCCCGACGTAACAGTTACTAGTGACAGTTCATTATTTTCAGTTGGCGGACATAGTTTGTACCACCTGCATCTGTATGTTGACACAAGCTTAGTACAACAAACATAACAGAATTTGAACCAAAAATATTTCGAAATATTTAGGATTAAATGTATTTAAATTACACTGTAACAAGATCTAAGTCCCCTATACATTGTACAGGGGTGACTAGCAATGTATATACAGCATTTCTACCCTAGAATATCAAAAGAAGAGCCTACCTTGGAGATCTAGTTTGTTTGAAAGGACAATGTTTGTGTAGGATTTGAGGTTCTCACGGCGGTGAGTCTGAAGATGGTTGTCTTCTGGGTTGTTGAGCCTTGTTGTCTGGTAGAAGTTTACCGACGTTTCAGAGGTCCTAGCTGCCTCCATCATCAGGGCGATGAGACCTCTGGAACGCAGTTAAACTTCTACCAGTCTATACGGCGCAAAAACCCAGAATACAGTCATCTTAAACATATTCGTGATCCGGATAAATAAGGTTTTTAGGAGTGGACAGATTGAACTGGCTAAGGATCTGCTACCATGCTGGGCTTTTGTTAACACGATGATGAAGTAGGGAATTTTCAACCAACTGTATAACCACAAACATTTATAGGAAGACTTAAATCGTGGAGTAGATCGATTATGAAAGTGAATAATTAAACTGCAACAAATAGCGAATTTCGAATTTCACTTCATTTGATTTGCTCTACACGAACAAGATATTAGGAAGGCGACAAATAGTTACAGGAGCATGAAGTCGCTGCTGAATCTAGCAGCCGACCTTCCTTACAAACTTTCAATGAGGATGTGCGTGGTTGTTGCTGTGTCATTATGTCTTACACTCATAGTGACTGTCGCCAAACGGAAAGTTTCCATGTCGTTAATAAGTTTTAAACGTGAACATCAACACACCCTCTATTTTGCAGAAATTGAGTTTTTTTATTTATTGTGAGCTTTTTCTTACATTTCTAATCGCGGAGTAGTCCCGCAGTGGGATGTAAATAAATTTGTCTTATTTCCGATTTTGCTACTAACACGCCTTCTATATGCGACTGTTTATTTCCGGCCAACACCTTTTTGCCTGAGACAAGGTTTTGCAATATTTTCGTCGTTTTCATTGGCTCAAGTTAGGCAGAAATATCTGAGTTATTCTGAAGATACGCGCTTACAGGTTCCCTTTAAGAGCGCCCCGTGATAAAAATAATAAAAGCAAATTGGAAGAATTAACATCAGTAATAATTGAGATGAAATACGACAAAGGACGTCGTGTGTAGAAATAGCGAACGTTACAGAACGATCATGTTCACGTGTCTGTGGGTTCGATTCAACCCAACTCTTGGTCAGCACAATACTATGTTTGTGCTATAAATGAGTTATCTAAAGCAGTGTTTCTCATCAGGGGGTCGTGGTTCCGTGGAGGCCAGCAAGTTAATCGAAATAAAATATCCTAATTAAGCCTTGATTTGTCACGTATCTGTCACTACAGATGTCAGCCTTTCAGTTACTTACGATTCATGTACACGAAATTTATACTCTTACTTATTCCATGGAGCCAAAGTCCTTCCTCAGAAACCAACAGACCCTCAGCCACCCAAGAAATTTCCAACATTTTACGAAACCCAAAGGTTCATTACTGTGTTCACAAGAGCCCACCACTGGTCCCTACCCTGAGCCAGATGAATCCAGTCCACACCACCCAATTCTATTTAATTCATATTCCAGAATCATAAATTTGGTCGTTAAACGGCGTGCAGATACGAAGAGGAAGATCATGTTGTGATCCATGGAGTGTGAACATGTGCTTTCTCACGGTACTGAGCCACAAGTAGACATTACAAATGGAAGAGTTGGGGGGGGGGGGGGGAGACCCAAATGTAGAACACGTGACCGATCTATGCTCAGACTCATCAAGGGGCAAGCAGACATAAACAGGGGGTGACCAACATTCCTATAGATAGGTCTGCTTATTTAGAATGACAATATTCCGTGGTATATTAAGTAACCTAGACGATAATAATGTTTCATCACATTTTGTATACCACCAACTGAGAAATTATCAGTAATTAAGTACGATTATGTGTTGAATTATTAGAGGATGAACATACATTGTCTCTGTCAATAACGCCTACATCGGACCACCTACTTCCTTCAGATTAGATGTTTTTATATTTGCTCAAGATTCATAAAACGATTCAAGGAGTGCGTTACGATCTGCATTTTTTATTTGTAAATTTTCTGTTTTCTGTAAACCGAAATACAAGGAAAATTATAATAGTCCTTCAGGATATAACGCCGTGTGGGTACCACTGTTGCGAGGAACATACTACTACCATCTTCAGACCTCGACAGCCAAATGACTATCCGTGTTTTCACTGCCGTGAGAACCTCATTTCATATTACGTAGTATTATCTGCAGTGTGAATCTTTGCAACAAAAGATTTTGTACCTGATACAGATGAACATCAAGGCCAATTTGGTATAAAAAGTTGCAAAGAATACACTTTAAAAAGATGTTTAATTCATAATTTTACTTTTAAGCCAAGAGACAGAATGTAGTGAGGATCGTGACAAAAGATTCCATTATTTATTCTCCCACCGGCTGTAGGAACGATTTAATCTACGAAATATCTAATTGAAGTGAGTCGAACAGTCGAAGATCTTACATTTATTGGTTTATAATAGACCAATACCAGATTCCGCCATCAGTCCAATTAACACATCTTCACATCTTGTTTTCGTAATATCTATTTTGTAAGATTTGAGGTTTTCACAGCGATGAGTATGAAGATTTCTGTCTTCTGGTTTGTTGCGCCGTGTAGTCTGGTCGATGTTTACCAACGTTTCAGAGGTCATACTGCCTCCATCATCAGGGCGATGAGTATGAAGATTTCTGTCTTCTGGGTTGTTGCGCTGTGTAGTCTGGTTGATGTTAACCAACGTTTCAGAGGTCATACTGCCTCCGTCATCAGGGAGATAAGGTTTTCACAGCGGTGAGTATGAAGATTTCTGTCTTCTGGTTTGTTGCGCCGTGTAGTCTGGTCGATGTTTACCAACGTTTCAGAGGTCATACTGCCTCCGTCATCAGGGCGATGAGTATGAATATTTCTGTCTTCTGGGTTGTTGCGCTGTGTAGTCTGATCGATGTTTACCAACGTTTCAGAGGTCATACCGCCTCCGTCATCATGGCAATGAGGTTTTTACAGCGGTGGGTATTTAGATTTCTGTCTTCTGGGTTGTTGCGCCGTGTAGTGTGGTCGATGTTTAACAACGTTTCAGAGATCATATTGCCTCTGTCATAAGGGCGATGAGTATGAAGATTTCAATCTTCTGGTTTGTTGCGCCGTGTAGTCTGGTCGATGTTTAACAACGTTTCAGAGGTCATACTGCCTCCGTCATCAGGGCGATGAGTATGAAGATTTCTGTCTTCTGTGTTGTTGCGCTGTGTAGTCTGGTTGATGTTTACCAACGTTTCAGAGGTCATATTGCCTCTGTCATCAGGGCGATTCCGAATGCTGTTATTCCCGTATTCATTTACGTCCCTGTTCATCAGAAATGCATGATGCAGTGGCTGTTATGTTGGTCACCCCTAACGCGCTCCAGCGGATATCATAACCTGACAGCGTGCACACTACAAAGCGGTTAACAATGTCGCATCACTGCGCACCCTTCACTCAGGGCAGAACAAGCATTCTAACCGAGATCGAGAGCAGTGCTGAACTTCACGCAGAACCCTCAACTTCTTCTCCTGCCGTCCAATTAGCGTATACGATCCGTGATTTTAATTATGAGTCTATGTACAAAACTAGCTTTCTGTAATGGCGGTCTTACTTTGACAGTATCTGTAATGGAGAGAATAATTTTAAAACGCCTTTCACTTGTCAGTATGAAATCTAATTAAATCAGTAACTGATATTCAACTCCGTATAACTCATACGTACATATTCTTAGTTCCATATCTAAATATATATATATATATATATATATATATATATATATATATATATCAGTATGTATAAATACAGCGTGTCCCAGAAATATGTATCCAATTAATGTGTGTGTACAATAACATTTAAAAACAGATTATCCTCTCGCTTAATTCTGCGACAGATAATCGTTACAATTGGTATCAAGATTTAGAACAAACTGTGAGTTTTCGTATTTTCATATGTTGATATCATCATCTTCCTGTGACTGCATTGAATGAAAGGGGTAGTGTCTGCAAATACGTATTGAGATAGATACTTTACGTGGCGTGCTAAGCAACCATAACTGCCATATACTAGAACGTGCTTATGCTTCCAGGCACTGCCTTTGAAGGGTCCTAGCTTCTGTCCATCTTCTTCCCATTTCTTACTTTCCATCTGTCTTTTATCCCACATTTCTTTGTCCTCTTTCTCTCACTGCGTTTTCTTTTCCATTCAATTATTTCTTTCTTTTCTGTAGTTATTTCCTTTTAATAATATTATTCTCTTTCTTTCCAAATTAATTTATTTCTTTCTGGAGTAAACCTGAACGAAATGTACAGTGATTTGTATGTAAAACATGGTTTTAACGATCAAAGAATACACTTGTAATGCGCCAATAATCACTGATATATGTCCAATCTTGTATGGTAAAATCGGGTTGTACAAATATTCCATTTGATTTATAATTTATAGTTTTGATTTTCATAAACGTAACAAGTACCTCAGAGTATAAGACTGACAAGTGATTGATGTCAAAACAGCATCTTGTTCACACCTGTCGACCATAATGACACACAATATAAGCGAATTTTATTAAGCAACTGATTTTAAATCCCTTATATGCCAAAATTGTAGTAATAAATACTTCGGTTACAGTTACCATTAACTAAATCATTGCTTATGTGTACACTTGTTTAAAAGTACATTCCACTATTTTTCCTGTAGTACGTCTGCTATGTTGTTATTAATTATGACAGGAATATAAAGCAGATAGTCTATAGTTGCACGATGTTGATAACAGGTTTTATGAAAATCGGTAAATATGAGGACTCATGCACTGAAATCTGTATCTCTAAATTAGTAAACTGGATTATTCTAAAAATATCTTCAAACTGACCATTGAGGCAAAGGGAACCTCTGAAATGTCGGTGAACTACCAGATTACACAGCGCGTCAACCCAAGACAGTAATTTTGAATTAAATTAGGACTGTAGCTTGTCTTTGGGGAATTTGTTGTTGTTGCATAAAAATCCACTACTTTAAGAGGGGAACAGTGCGGGTACAAGATGATTCGCTTCCTTCTGAAATTCTCGTACAACCCGTTGAAGTCTCGCTCTACAGGTTAATAACCAGGGACTTTTTGTATCGTTTTGTAGGACGGTGGTAATGCTGGGAAGAGAGAGAGAGCAGAACCTCTTTCTTCTCTCTCTGCTGACTAAATTACCATCTACTTGGTGCAGCTTCTACTTCTAACATCTCAGTGATGTGTCTTGAACCTGCTTTATGAGACTTTTTTATATATTTTTTAGAATATTAAGCTTGTGACCTGGGTGAGAAAATAGCGCAGCGTTAAATCTGCTGCCAATAAATTTCTTAGGTAGGCCTACTCTTAGAAGTTGCCGCTAGTCCCCGTATTTGGATAAGACTTTCAGGTGTCACAAAATCCCACTCTAAGCCCGTTCCGTACCTACTTTACTGTCGTAATAAAGTGCTGCGTTTTATGAGAATGTTCTTGTGCATATTGGGATCAAACCGAAGGAGAATTCATGTTTAATTTGTGACGTGGTCCAGCGAGACCAAGCCTTGAATTCTTTCATAAGCAGCTGAACAGCTTTTTGTTAATGAATGTTGCAATTCTGTTAAGTCACTAGGCGTAGCTGACTTAAGGAAACAGGGCGATAATGTCTGGACAGGATTCAGGTTAGAGACCAGTGGTAAACTCATATGAACACGGTAATAAACCTTGTTGTTCCATAAAAGACGGAGAATTTCTTGACAGTCCCCTTATTAAGAACGACTGTGCTTCGTGAAGTAAGTTAATTACAAGCGGATGTTAGTGAAAGTTTGTTAATGTCGACGATATTAATACTGGACTACTGAACTTCGTTTTCTGGCGGATTCAACAATTTCTTCTTCACTACATAAATACCTATGGATAACACGGGCTCTTTGCTGGGTTACAACTTATCTCAACCTAGTAGCCACGGTGGTCTAGCGGTTAGATCGCTGGCCTTGTAATCCTGGGGTCTCGGGTTCGATTCCCGGCGGTGCCCGAATTTATAACTTGTGTTGGGCAAGGCCGTGGTCTAGGCAACACGGAGTTTTCCTCCGGGGGCTTCCCCGGTTTCTCCGTGGCATCCCAACAATTACTCCATTCACACACAGAAGAAGGCAATGGCAAACCACTTCTGGATCATCTGCCAAGAACGTATATGAACAGGTCCCAGTCCGAGAAAAGGATGGAAGGATCCTGTTTATATGGACCTGTCCTCAGACAGAACACTAAATAAATAATATATAATAAAATAGTATCGAAGTTAATAGAGCATATTGCTCTCCACCCTTTGTAAGCCTTCATGGTAAAAGGTGATACAATAGACCTTGCACACATATATATAGGGGCTAGACCTGTCGCAAGAAATTTTCGAGCTTGGTTCATCGTTACAAATACACACGTTGTGGGCCAGCCAGCCGTCGTCCGGAGGGGGGCGATAGTTCATAAGCCATCTTGCTCTCCCCTTGTCACTCCTGTCTAACATTTCCCTCTGACTGTGACGTAGCTCAGGATAGCAAATATTTTTCGTCCAGTTTAACATACTGTTACACCACCGAGGGCGTGTGTGTGCACACTGTACGTCTGGAGTTTGAGATTTTCACGATAGTGAGTACAAAGAAGGCGATCTTCTGGGTTGATATACCGTGAAGTCTTGTAGAATTTGAGCAACGTTTCAGATGTCCTTGCTGCCTCCATGATCAGGGTAACGGTTACCTTTTTTAAAATTATTTCAGGCTTTCGAGGTGTTTCGGTGCTAATGGGAGCTCTGAAATGAAGCAGTCATGGCCTAATTTAAGGTGCTATGTTTATATTTGACTAGAGGGACTGAGGATAACCACTAAAACCGCAGTTAGAGTAGCCGATATCCAGTCCTAGGTTTGAACCTGAGACTTCCCGAATGGTATGGAATGAGATTATTATGCATGATGAGCAGGTAGGGATTTAAAAGAGGTTATTGTGGCAAATTTCACATTGCTTACATTCTGCAAAAAGCATTACAGAAATTTTAATAGAAGTTGCATATTTTAGAACATTTATTAGGCCCTATCGTATAGATTGCAATACATACAGTTCTTAAATAATGCTTTGAAGCCCATTTGAGAATATATTTCCTATCTTAAAGAAAACACTTCTCCATTATAAAGATTAAATTATTAATGCTGTTTACGAAAATAATGTCAGAATTGTACAGGCCCATAAATACACTATATGCACACTGAATACTCAGTGAATGTAAGATTTGAGGTTTTCACAGCGGTGAGTATGAAGATTTCTGTCTTCTGGGTTGTTGCGCTGTGTAGTATGGTCGATGTTAACCAACGTTTCAGAGGTCATACTGCTTCCCTGATGACGGAGGCAGTATGATCTCTGAAACGTTGGTTAACATCGACCAGACTACACAGCGCAACAACCCAGAAGACAGAAATCTTCATAGTCAGTGAATATTTAAACGTGGCACTTAAAAGTACCACTGTGATTTAAATGGCTGAGTGACGTTAGAGCCCTTTGTACTGCAGATTTTCGCAGTGATACCATATTGATAACATTAATTTTGGAATTCGAATTAACGGTGGGAAATTATCGAGTGGACTAACATTTATGTCTATTTGCACGAATCTCAGTCAGTTGTTTCAAAAGTTATTGAGCTGCAGACATGATGGGTCCACAAGACAAAGTAGACAGAACCATTTCCTAGACTGGGATTGGAAGCCACGCGCCTACAAGAGTGCCATTATTGCTCAAGATATGACCGGTCTACGCCGATTGTGCGTGGGTCACTTGGCACGGACAGCGACACTGGCAGTTGCAGATCTGGCTTGCAACCAACGGCGGTGTGTTCCAGCGATTTCTTATTATAATATGACTACTTATAACTCGGAGTTTTGTTCTGTCTTAGTAAACACTCCTCCATTTCAACCCACTGAAAACACAAGGACTTAAGACAAAGGTTTGTGGGCGGAAAAGCGGTCACTAATATTAAGGACACGGCCGTGCAATACGTCAGGCCGGAAGGTCAGTTGACGTGGGATTTGTGGTGGACAAAGTGACACCGCGACAGGTTTCTTTTCCGAGTCCTTCGGTTTTCCCTACATCACCGCTGTTCTATGTTCACTTTCGTATTACGTGAGGAATAAATAGCATTTGCGTTTCTCATGTCGGTGAAAATGAAGATGTCTGTCTTTTGGGTTGTAGCACCACGTAGTCTGTTGGAAGTTTACCAACGTTGCACGGGACTTTTCGCCCTGCTGATGGAAGCAGCAAAGGTCTCTGAAACTCTGATGAACTTCTACTAGTCTACATGGCGTTACAACCAAAAAGACAAAAAATTTTGTTATAGGGAAGGACTTTTATTGCAAATGCTTCAATACAGAGTGTTCAGAAACGTATTTATACGTAAAAGAGATGCAGTAAGTGAGGACACGCACTTCCGGTTGGAGCAAAGAAATGCATCGAAATCTTGATGGAACATCTCCTTTGAAACTGGTAACTTCGTAGACGGCAAAGAAAGAGGGATGATGTCACTGGGATAGATCTTAAGAGGAAAATTGTGATGGTAGATGCCGGGATTACGTATAATGGCAGGCTGTGATACAGCAGTGTTGGTATTTCTCTTACCAGCGTGTTAATTAAGTCCATGGAGAAGTGTTTTTTCTTGAGGAGCTAAGACCTGCTCAGTGAGCCTTGCGAACGTTTCATAACCTGCTAACTTTTTGGGCGAGGACTTTTGCCTCCTACCTATTCTACAGATCGAGCAACGAACACCACATGATGGCTGCTCGCGATTGCTTATTCAATCCTCCACGTCGAGACGTAGTTTCCTCCGTTCGCAGCCTAAGAACGCGCCGTGCCTCTGTGACAAGGAAAACACTTTGTGTGGAGTTATTCAAAACCCAGGTTTTGTCAGCGGTAAGGCATGTGACGTATGCTGGAAAGGTTTCAGCTTTAAATCCAGAATGTAAATCCTACTAGGCTGACAGGGACTTTTTGGTGTTTCTATAATTCATTCTGGTGCATGTCAGACAGCTTTCTTCTAGCTCACTACCGTGAACCTTCAAATCCCTCTCGAAGCTACATAACCTCTTCAGTTGATAGAACAGAATTAAATAGTACGCAATTTTATTAATTATTAGAAAAGAAAATTCGCGACAATCATTTTTATGCCATCGAGTAATTCCAGGTACAGTTCTGGAAGTGCCGTGGAATTTTCCCACAAATTAAGAGCCGGGGCAGACCAGTCAGTATAGTGACTACGCCCTGGGATGGACGTCCGAGGTTCGATTTCTCGGAGGGTAGGATTTTTCTGTTTTTTAAGACGTACAGACCCGCTCTGGGGCTCAACCAGTCTCCTATCCAATGGACATAGGGTTCCGATCTATCGAAATAAAGCTGCCGAAACGTGAAGCTGATTATTCTCATACATCTAATACTGAGTTTAAGAATCTGTGGAGTGAAACCTCCACTTTACCATATGCATACATGGAGTGTTGCTTAATGAAGCGTCAGGGACAAATTTGACTTTGCCGAACCATAGAATCGTGTGGGTCTTATTGAGATGGTGTTAAGGTCGATATTTGTAACTTTGTTAACGCTGACTTTGGAACAGGGAAGGATTGTTATTTTTACCGGGTGGTGACTGGACGTGACTACATATGTGAGTTTTCTTCTGCGTTTACTCGTAGAATTTAGTAAGACTAAGAAGTAAGTTAAGGAGATACTTACTTCTCCAGGTCATTGGCACGTATGATCGACTGTCCTAGTCTGGCGAGCATTTCCAGAACATACTCTGAGTCCGGCTCTGAGTCCTGGTCCGATATGAAGTTGTTCCTGTGGCTACAACAAGAAACAACAGAAGAACCTGTAAGTTATTTCAATGAAATTTAGACGTGACGTAAACATTTCCATCGCTAGTGCTTACCGTATCCTACTTTTCCAGTCGGAGAGATCTAATTTCTTTATATTACACGTCTATTTGCATGACTGACACGTGTCTGTGGTGTTTCGTTGCGTCGGCTCAGATTCATAAGAAACCCGATCTTGTTGACTGATCATATTCTCTCCCGCTTATTTAATCAAATAATTCTGTCTTACCTGAGGGGTTTCTCTTGTGACGGAAGGAACAGGTGTTCCAACAACCTCTTGGTTTTGCTCTCCTGAGAGTCTTTCGAAGTGCAAATGAGATTTAGATTTGTGTATAATAAACGCGTATTTCTGTGTTCTAAGTTCCTGAACTTTATTTTTGGTTCCATAAGACAGAGTCGGTGTTCAATTGTTTAGTGTGCGGTGTTGTTTCAGTTGTGTTCGGATAAATGTTTCACTTGTCTGGGTGTCGAACTTCAGCCCTCATCCAAGTAAAATCTACAGATTGAGGATGCTAAGGAGAATATTTGTACATGAGAGAGAGGGAGAGATGAAGCCACAGGCGGACGCGGACGAAGATAATTATAATAAAGGTAATGAAATTAGGGACTTGATTTGATATTATTGCATACGATATCGTATAGAAATATTCGTTATGGATATAAATTTACCGTATCGATATATCGCTTGATGCTTTTGATATAAATGGTGAGATAAGGCGTTAATAAGAATGAATTTGGTACAGGATAATGAATAAATTATTTACTACTGTCGCTACAGCTACTAAAACTATACAGATAATAATAATAATAATAATAATAATAATACAGGATATATATTCATTAATTTATTTTTACAACAATTTGAAATACAAAGAACGGAAAATATTCAAAACCGATAAAATATTTGATGTTGATATGGCATCGTCAGATATTTGTATGAAATATAACATCGATTGACATCCCTAAATGAAAGTAAAGAGCATAAGATGGACGATACATGTAGCATTTATAGGAGAGATGAGGAATGGTAACAGTCTGGATTAATCTGGATCAGGACATAGTCCACTGGCGTAGTTTTGTGATCATTGCAATGAACCTTCAGGTTTTATCAAGGCTGAGGAGATTCTTCGCCATGACCTTCTAGAAAGTACCTCAGCGACGTTTCATCTTACTGGAATCTTTCAGATGACAATCTCACATTATCTTACGATGCCAACTAGACTACAATTTGAGGCTTTTCCTCGGCGAATGTAGACTTAATCTTGAGAAAGTAGAATAAATTATATGTAATAGAACGAAATTTTAATATAAAAATATGTGGATAATGTGAGCAATTTCACATTTTATCCCTGAATCTTTAAATTCAGTAATAAAACGCTCTTATTTCAAAAGGAATTTCATTTACAGATTTTATGAACAAATAATTATACTTTTAAGGATGAATGTTCCATTGAGAGAAAGAGCGTTATAAAGATCAAAGAACAGAAATATTGCTAGATTGCAGGGTACTATATGAACTTTAATGAATATTAGAGGCAATAGCAGTGCACTCCAGTGGTAGCCAATTAACGTACAATGAATAAAGTTTAAAGTTTTCCTTCTAATACACAGAATCTCAGCACCTGGTTAGGGAAACTAATGTTATTTAAAGTTTAGAACTCAGTGATTTCGAAGTATAAATGTTTGTTAATACAGTTTCATACAAATTTTAATAATACGGAACAGTTTCGGAATGAAGTTTAAGGCACGATTTTTTTAACAAACTTAATAAAGCGATTGAAATCGTACTGTAGAAATTTGTGTTTCATTTAATTATTAAACTCACAATAACACTTCGTTGTAAATGAGACTTTTTTTTACTATAGATGATTTTGAAAAACTTCTAAATAACTTTTCCCTGCTTTCAGCTTTATGTGCATGAAAATGGTTTAACTGGATATTTTGCTTGAGTCTAACACATTCAACTACTTCTGGCTGTGTGACTTTGCGTAGTTAAAATCAAAACACTTATATTTGCTCGGCTTGATGATGCTCATTTAATAGACAGTTAACGAGATCTTACCGTTAAGATGCCCTACATTATCCTCTGAATGGAACCGCATTTTACCACTTCAAAACTCAGATTATATATTTTTTAAATCTGTTTACATTTAGAATCCAAGTTTCTTCTGTATACAGCAATTTGTTTTGAAACTTACAGATCTGAATTCCGGAATTATTTTACATGAAACTCGGTTTACTCCTCTGACAGAGGGCTGTCGTGTCAGTCTGCACAGACGAGCACTGGAGCATCTGTTATTGTGGTGCTGCAGCATTTGTTGTTGTTATCTTACCTTGACAGTGGAGCGCTTTCTACGGCATTAACGACGCTGATCATGAGGACAGCCCCAACCAGCAGCGCACTTGTCAACAGGACTACGCAGGAGTTCATGGCTGTGAGGTCGATAGGCGCCTGCAACACAAGACAGCGCAGCATGCAACTTCTGTTCTCACGGCGACGTGTACAACAACAACAACAACAACATCAACAACAATAATAATAATAATATGATCGTGTGTGCACTCAGTTACATTTTAACATAAGCAGGAAAGCTGGGGTACAGCTAGAAAAGAATCACTGGTATGAACACATCCCGAAGACAATGGAGACAAGTCAAGATAGCCAAATAACTATTTTGTGGAACCAACAAGTCAGAACAGATAGAACCATCACAAATAATAAACCAGATATTATAATCAGAAACAAAAACGGAACTTGCCTCTTAATTGACATAGGAATACCGACTGACAGGAATGTGATTAAGAAGGGAGCAGAGAAGATCTTGAAATACAAGGACTTCCTCATTGAAATACAGAGAATGTGGAAAGTGCAAGCAAAAGTAATGTTAATAATTATAGGAGCAACAGGAACTGTCTCCAGGTCACTCAGAAAATATTTGGCTAACATCCCGGGCGAACACTACTTGGAAACGTAAGCTTAAATAGGAAGATAATATTAAAATGGATATAAGAGAAATTGGATGTTACGGTGTAGGCTGGATTCATCTGGTTCAGGACTGGTTTTGTTGTGGTTTGTCGTGAACACAGTATCGAAACTTCGGGTTCCATAAAAGGTGGAATTGCTTGAGTACCTGGGCGACTGTTGGATTCCCAAGAAGGACATAACTCCATGCGGATAGTTAGTTGGTTACCCGTCTAGGAATATAAAGATCGTCACATTACTGCGCCAAGCATATCGTGCTACATTGCCATATATCGCCAGCTTCCCAAATCTAAAATGTATGTATCATTCACATGCAACTTTATTCATTAAGCCAGTAGCGTGTCAACGTGTGACGTAATGTGTGAAGAAACTTTCTAATTTTAGCACAGGATTTACACTTTGGAGTGGATACAGGGATTTTCCATTTCCAATTCACAGTTACGTCCCGAGACCATATCATTTACTGTGCCATTATAAATGGAATAAAAAATAAAAATATTTAAGCGTATGACGAGATGTTTCAGTTTTAAGATAGGTAGGTACCCGAATAAATACTACACTTACAAATCAGTTGAACAAATCGATTCATTTCCACACTGTGAGGTATTGTTATGAATAGGCCTACAAATGCGAAAGAATCATGGACAAAGAGAACCAGTGGAGCTGTGTGTTCGGAGTCTGTATGTTTGTGCTACCTATGGTGGAAGTAGGGCCTTAAATGCCGTATCGATTCACCGCACTACGGACAGTTGGAGTGGTGAAAACTTGAAACCCAATAAAATGACAGAAAGGGCAGCGAAATTTTGATTGACTGCAACAGCGTTAGGAATTATATTTTCGTCACATGCCAGAAAGTTCCTGACAGGTTTTATCATGAAAAGTATGCAGTTTTTGTGAAGACAGTCGTACACGTAACATGATGGCGGTCGGCGCAGTAAAATTACAGAGTTACATTTATTTTCCAGTTTGATAACGATGGATGTAGGTATTTTATTACGAGAACAATTAAATAAGCACAAATCATCTAGGTCTCCTATACGCCACCTAAGAGACATATGCGTAGATGTTATGATAATTTTAAAATGGATCTAGAAGAAATTGATTGTGAATATTTGAAATGGATTAAATTAAATCAGGATGGGAACAGGCATATGAACTTTAGGGTTCTACACAAACAGGGAACATTGGAAGTTTAATAACTGCCAACTGCTCAGTGAAGACCCTATAACAAATAGTTAAGAAGATACACAATGGTTATGTTTTATCGGATGCTGGATGGTTTTCCCAAAGTGACCTCGGGCCGAAGATCCCCACTGGAAAGGTTTTGTAGTTACGAATCTTTTTAAGCAGCTAAAATTATTTGTTTTGACTGAAAATATATGTAGATGCACATAGGTCTATATATCTGTATTATTAATAATTTATTCAGACATTATATTCTAAGCTCTGATTGGTATTGTGAAGACGTTAACATTAACGTACATTAACCTGAGTCTGGAACGGGTCCAACTTCACGTCCTCATATTCAGTTGTAGGTGCAATGAAAAGTCTTAGTAGGGAATGCAAAATTTGAAATTCCGTTAAAAGCAGACTTTCTGTACTCTTTATTTTTGGATATTAGACTAAATTTATTATACACTGAATTAAGGCAATTAGAAGCTAATTATTGACCATATTATTAATAGTATTTTCCCCAGGCGGAAGATTTAGAGTTACTTAATATATGCACCTCTGTACTTTGGTATATAAATTTGATACATTGAGAGGTTTTAAACATCGACAAATAAGATGCGTGAACAATCTGTAAAAGAAGGTAAATGTGAAATCTTTTCCGTCTAAATAGAATATTACGCGCAGTCATCACAACGAGGATACTGTAAATGAGTTTCTGAAAATTTATGGCCAAATTTTATGATAAAACCATAATAAGGTATTATATTTGTAAGTAAGGCGTTGAGATGCCGCGCTTAACAAGTTCCGAGTTTAAAATGCAAGTACTACTACAGAATTTACATAAGAAGGAAGAAAATTAAACTAAAGATAGGTCCCGTATTCTGATTTACATGCTTGTGATGACTTACTGCACTGGTAATAGAGTCATCAGGCATCTCTGAAACGTGGGTAAGCTTCTACCAGACTACACGTCCCAACAACGCAGAAGACAGCCGCCTAGTTGGTTTTATGTGCATGGAGGAAATTTAAAGAAAGTTTAAGTTGGAGGATGCATAACAATGAGTTATATGAAAATCACGTCTTATAACGCACTCCAGCGGAGGCTACTGAAGATACGTACGAAATTAGAAGTTTATATATTTTACAAAACTAATAATGCAAAGTGTACAAAACAAAATAAAAATAAAAACGTCTGTTTTCTCTGAGTTTTTTCCCGTCCACATTGTATTCTCAATTTTATGGTACAGAAAGTAAAGCTTCTTATGAAAATATTTTTTTTTGCATCCTGGATTGAAATGCACGCCAGTGAAGTTTGTTCCATAAGATTGTACTGGTAACTTGCATGATTACATAAATATACATTTTCGTTATCATTGGATAAACGAAACAGTCTTCGTTGTTCCATTCATAGGTCGTTAAAAATTTAAAATTTTCTGTGTTACATTACTTTGCTAATATGAAATGTTCTGGTGTGCTATTAATTGCAAAAATGGACATGTTGTTAGCAGCAAAAAATAACAATCTATTTGACTATATTTAATTGCATTAAAAGTGAAAATTCTCACAAAGAGATACATTGTAATTCATATGAAACTCTTGAATTTGTAGGTGTTTCGAGAGCTTCAGTTTGTGTAGAAGCAATGAAGCATAAATTTTGTAAATAAGTTGTGTATTCCCATTTCTTTACGCAAAACGTAAACAGGCTGACTGTAATACTAGAGAGGGCAATTTTAAAACGAATTTTCGTATTTCCTGTGCGCTTAGCATGTTTCTGTACTGTATTTTCACAGTATAAATTATTCATACGTAGGAAACATTGCTACTCTAGTTATAAGGGCAGTGCTCTAATATTAACTTGTTCTAGGCTACGGAATATTTCAGTGGCGATTACTTCTGTTTAAGACTAAAATTTAATGGTGTACAACAGTCAAATTTCGGCGAGCTCTGTTGCAATGCATTGTAGAATATTAAACTACATTTTGAAGGGGACTGTACACTCGGACGTAAAACTTGATTGGTTCGGTGGTTTCAATATCTTGTACTAATTAATGGTAGGCGGACGAGAAACGCTCTAACACGTGCGGGTCCACTAAAGTGGAAATGGCAGGTCCAACCTACCTCAACCCAGAGCACTAACGACATGTAAATGAGTTCAGTTGCTTTGCAGCCACAGTACGTTTCTTCGCTCGTAATTTACACAGAACATAAGTTAAGTAACTGTTCTTCTCCCACTTTATATTACAATAAACTGTAAGCATACTGAAATAATTAAAATTCTTGTTTATAGTATTAATAATAATAATAATATTTATTATTGTACATATTTAATTAACTCTTATCTAATGTAAATGTTGGTCTTCTAAGCTGTAGATATGTATGTTCTGGGAAAACATACTGTGTCTGTTTTCAGCCCTGGAGATGAAGGCAGCATGTTCTGAACGTTCATTTATCCCTACCTACCTATCTCTTTAAAATACAGAGAGAAAAATGCGTTGCTTGTGACTGAACTGGTATGAAATTGCTATTCTGTTAGCAGCAAATAAAATCTATATAGCATACATTAAACGTGAATAAAAGCGCACTTAATTAGCAACTTTCGTCTGAGTTATTAATGCACTAAAATTCTCCACAGCTGTGTAATCTAAAAAAATACAAAAATGGGAATTACAATTCATGTAAAATCATAATAATTCTCCGGTGAATTTCAAACACCGGCGTAGCATTGGAATTTACTGATTCAGGACTCAGTACAATGGCGAGATTTCGTATTAGCTATGTCTATTTCCGGTTTCTTCCCATTCCATATCTTTCCCAATTTGTTGTTCATAATTGCCCTGTCATGCAATGCTATATGACGTACGCACCTAATAAAGCGCCATTAAATTAATTGTACACGTCGCATACCGGGGAGAGATAAAGTATATTTCTATTAACCAACTGGCCTACATATTTGATGAAACAACACGCATATTTTTTCTGCGACTAGCTCCACCTGGGATTGTCGCTTGACCTTGGTACAATGCTCTCGAGCGCCAACCCTTGGAAACACATAGACAGTAGACGAACGTGAAGCGCAACATCGGCGTGGGTTTGCAAGTTCTGCAGTGTAAGAATTATTTAACATTTTGTAACAGTAATAGTAACACTTTAATGGTAGTAGTAGTAGTAGTAGTAGTAGTAGTAGTAGAAGAAGTAATGGTAGTTTGTTTATTGTATATTCCAGTAATCTTCTTGTATCCTGAAGTAGTATGCTAAGCGTTGTGTAAATAGAATAGAACTAGATATGTGGCGCAATGATCTCAGTTTAAACCGGGATTAAAGATCTGAGCTATCGATCTGGTGGATTTGAACCGTCAGGCTTCACATCAAAGCAACATATAAGTGCTGAAGAAAGACCATGAACTGCAGTATTAGTGAAGTTAGTTACACATGTAGGCATCACTGCAGGTTAACGTGATCAGATTATGAGAGTTTTGTATGGAAGTCGATACAACCTTATGATAAAATATGAACTGGATGTTAACTGACAAATTGGGACCATGTTATTGGGTCACTTGCATATGTAAAGGATCTTCTATATTTATCTTCTTAAATATATATATATATATATATATACCACATAGAAAAAGGTCAAGATATATTTTGTTACACACCCATTTCTCATACGATGGACTCTTTTTAATGGTTTTTATTTTTGCTTTATGTTGGCAACGATAAAACATGTAGGGAAAAGGAGTAATGTTGTTCCTTAATTAGGCAGCATCATGTGAAGTCATTTGGAGGAGTATAGTGGAATTCCACATATTTGTAACTTTGGCACTAAATGGAGGTGTGACGAGCTTCACGCTTCGGCCTCTTTACTCCCTAAGAAAGGCCCCCGATATTAGCTAGATGACTAGGTGGGAACCAGAGTCTAGTTGGACATAGTGGCGAAGAGGAAGATCCCTACACACGCAAAGAATTAAACCCTTGTCCTCCAGTTTGTAATCAGTTATTTTAGAGACAGCTCCTTTGCTCTGGGGGGGGGGGGGGGGGGGTTTGAATGTGTGTCATTATGCTGTTCTGCTCAATTTCGTTGAGGATTCATATAACAACAAAAGAGTTGTGGTATAGGTACTTCGAATTGCACCTGTGGTAGATATACAGTCCAGCAACTGCGGCATTAGACTGTTCTGTGTGGGCGGTTGGCGTGTTTACTGCCTCATTACACCGTCCACCTGTTGGACATTGCGCTCTACACAATATACAGTCCACGAGCGATAAAAGAATACTTCTCAACTTTGGTTGTACTGGAGAGGGAACACTATTGGGCATTGTGATATTTCTATACTAAATTAAAGACGGTGGCCATTTCTTGCAGTAGCTTCGTATATGCACAATGTGGGGTAACTTTGTTCGTGAAGGGAAGGCAGCTTTGAGTCATGGCTTCCTGTTGTCTGCCAACTGGGAGGGTGATCCTAAACACGTTCTCATGATACTCCAACACTTTGCAGTACAAAAACAGAGAATTTGGAAGCCAGACTAAAAAGAGTACGTTTACAGCGCCCGCTGGAACTCAGCCTGAGACAGCTGAATCCAATCCAAATCATGTTTTTTTTTATTAAGATCCATTTCAACTTTTTCCTCCCATTTACTCCTAGGTCTCCGAAGTGCCCATTCCTCTTTGTCTTCTAACGAAGTTTTGCTTTCATTTCTCATTTTCCGCGTGAGTGAGGCATGACCTGTCAGTGTCATTCGCCTTGATTTTATCGCTTTAATAAGAACGGAAGAGCACTCATTATGAGTCTTAATTCTAGTGTTCGAGTGGTCCGGCTTTTTATATTGCGTGGTCAGCGCGATCGGCTCTATGAACATTGTAAAAGAGAAGTTTTTCTTGGACATGTTCTATTATTTGCCTTTAAGTAAATATGGCAGTCAGTACAAAGTAGCCATTTGTAATGTTCTTGGTATCAACAAAGACTGTTTGGTTGTACAAATTAAAGTGTTCGTAGATAAAAATATATTTCGAATTTCTATTTGTTGGTAGAGACAGAGCGATCGAGGGGTTGGGAAAGAGAGAACAATAAGATTTGGGCCGTTCTTAACCAGTGCTATGGCAGTAACATTTACGGCGAGCGCAGATGGAAGTTGTTGGTTGAATCAACAGTGGGAGATAAACTGAATTAAACGTCTCAAAGTAAGTTTACCTACAGCCCCTTCTTTAATTTATTTTATTTTTATTTTTTCCTTTTACTTTCTGTTGTCGTGGAGAGGTAACGGAGATGCGATTGTGAGACAGCATTCTGGAGTTTGAACCCACAGCATCAGTAAGACATACCACCACCTTCTCAAATCAAAGTTCCAATTGCGAACAGGAAAAAGAGCAGAGTAAAGCATTTGATCTGAAGATCTCTGAGTCAAGAATGATACGAAGCCGAAAACGCTCCAGCATATATCTTACGTAAGAAACGTCGCGACGTCAAATTGAAAGGTGTCTTGAAGAAATGTCGGGACACGTTTCATGATGAAAGGCGGCTTTCACAAGGGATTTTAAAACATAAGACTCTGTGAGTAGATGTGACACGAATGCAGTGCCGTGAAATGGAGGAAGCCACGCCCAGAGCACTTCACTTCATTTCTATAGCGCCAGACTCTTCGGACTTCGGATTTCAATTTCCTCTTTCTCCCCCCCTCCCCCCTCTTCTAGGCGTTTTATTTGGTGGCACCTTAGAGGACGGTATGTCCTTACTTCGTGGAGCCTGGAGCCAAAATCGGGAGTGGGTAACGTTCCAGTGCGTGATGTCTTGAAATACATCCTTCGGTTTTGGGTTGTATTGCCTAGCAGAATATGAACATCACGCAGGGTTGCAAACGGAAGTGGAGCAGGGAATAATACTGAGAGAATTATAGTTATATAATATTGGTACTGAACCGGTTTAATTACTCTTAACTTCTCACATTCTGGGAAATAATGAGACACGAATATGCTGATTTGTCTCGGTTTGTTGCAATTGATTTATGCTGAAGATTGTTTTATTTTGATGCAAAGAATCAAAGTGAAACATTTATTAATGGGTAGGACAAGTCCCAATGTTCAGTCTCCAGAAATTTTAACTGATTTTCACGAAATTTGTGTTGTGGATATTCACAAAAATTTGTCGAGTTAATTCAGTATCTGTTACGACTGTCTAATCTGTTTCCCCTAACATGAAGTTCGTTTCATTTTTGCTTTTCTGAAAAGAAATTGTTACAATAAATTTGTACGTAACATAGACCTCAACGTTAATTTTAAACGTTTTCGGTATAGTCAACATTTAATGGAAGACATCTACATAATAAATGATGTCTTAGTCTATGAAGAGTATTTAGTATGGAAAGATTTCAAGCATTTACTAAGGTATACCTTTATACTCCTTGTTTAGTCACAGAATTTATAATTTTTATTATTACGTGACCGGATATTTCTTGTCTTTCTGAGCGACCATTTGAACTTCTTGGTAAGGACTCTACACCATGAAGTTACTTAATATTTCGTATTGCCAAACGGGTTGCACCAAATCAACACGTAAGAAGGACAAGGTCTAAAAACTCAGTAATCCAGACTGTAAGACGTTTATGTTAATAAGAATTTAAAAGAGGAATTTCCATGTCAGTATCAGAAAATCTTTATTAAAATGCAGGTTAAATATTGGTATTACTAACAAGCTTAAAATAGTTTATGTAATATCATGCTCTTTGGATGATTGATTTACATAAATAAAATAATACGATTGATAAGTAACGATGAGCCAACCGACAAGACGATAACGATCCCAGATAATAGTAAAAGGAATTATGACTTGTCAGGTTCTTAGATTGTTTGACGACACTGTCTCAATTGCAGGGGTTTATGTAGTGTGGAATGAGGTAGGTAGATTATCATTAATGAAGAGTGATAATGGTTTTAAAGGAGGCATGGGGGGGGGGGGGGGAGGAGGGCGAGACTGTAGCCTGGCTGTGACAGAAGCTAGGTTCTAAATCCAAAATAAAAGTACAAAGCACTACCCTACTTGTGTAATTATTAAACCTATGATTTGCAATATTTTGCTTGTGGTTGTCTTTTTGTATTCGTCGCGGTTTGTATTAGAGAGGTGTCGAGTTCGATTACTGCCCTGTCGATGATATTGACTGGATTCTTTCGTGGTTTCGCTGACCAGCCTACTTCAGGAGGACACCACCGATTCCTACATTATTCCCAACGCATTGTTAATAATTTTCCCTCTCTCTCAGATGTCACATAATCTACGCAGTTGGGAAAACTCTGTAAAATGTAGAAGACAGACCTACAGACATTACGCACCTTCAGATTAAGAACGCGCAGGCCGAATTGTGTTGAAGTTTAAAATGTGGGCTAGTTTTATGCCCGCCTTCAATGATGTCAGACGGAGACTTTCCCTGTTGTGAGATTAATTATTTATGACTGACAATTCGCTATGTCATAGATCATTGGAACCGAACCGGTTGGGAAACGCCTTTGACAGTAGGAGATACAACCTTAATTGGGGCCACTGCCTGATGCGTTGTATTTGAAGGTAACGTTGAGAACTACTAGTTCATCTGCTGGAAGAGAAGATATTCGTAAAAGCAGTTTTGAATTAGATGTTACTACGATATTTTTATACTTGTTTAGATAAACTAATAAAAGTAACGTCTTCCATATGTTTTATGTAAAAAATTATTGCATCAATTTTCATACAGGATTGGGACCTATACTAAAAATTTTACTGAATTTTGGATCCTTGCTGTTACAATGCAGCTGATTCGTCATGAAGCAGAAACCGATGTTTATTTTCTTTCTCTAAAGCGACTCAGCGTACAAAACTGATTAAATATATGTGTCCTAAAATATACGTCTCATTATGGTCTACAAGTTTTTATTAAAATATTTTTTCGTAAGATCAGATTAGGTTTCGATGATGATCTTCTGGGTAGTCAGGCAGCAAACGAGAGAGAAGAAACTATCAGACTAACGTTCGACATAACTGCTATTCTTTAAAACTAACTGAGAAATTTGTTTCTTGCTGTATTTTTCAGCTGTGCTAAAATTATCAGTGATAGGGGAGCAGCGGTAGATTATAATCTATAATATAGATAATTATCGATATAGATTCTATATCGATATTATCGATCACCTTTAAGTTGTATTATCGATTATTCTGTCATAATCTATCTTTAGAATAATCCTTCATAAGGCAAACAAAAGCCAGTGTAGCTGAAAGACGAAGTTGTCTTGACTCCTGGGTTGTAGCGCCGTGCAGTATTGCAGAAGCTTATCGATGATTCAGAGCTTCTTGATATGACTTATCGCACTGATAACAGAGGCAGCAAGCACCTCTGAAACGTCGGCAAACTTTTACCAGACTACACGTCGCAAAATCCCAGAAGACAGTTAACTTCATACTCACCGCCTTGAGACCATGAAATCTCACCAAAATCGATAAACATCCAAATTTTGATGAATAATCACGTTTTTGAGCCCCTAGTTTACGCTCTGCAGCTGAGTAAGATACAGCAGAGGGGCCAACTACATATTAATACGGAGCGTACCTGAATAATACCAATTAGAGTATAAAATATTTTGTTACGACTATTATAGAATGATTATGCTATATTTACGTACCCAATGCAAATAAACAAGTATTTGACAAAAGTTAAGCTAGAGATTTTTCTGTTGAGTTTTTCCTCCCCAGGTTCCTTCTAAATATACACTACCAACCACCAGGAAAATATAATTACCCACTCATACTTTATGAGGTAAATATAGGTAGATTTGTAAATAAGTGTACAGGTTAATTAAAGCGACTTAAATTACACTGTGAACAGCAGAGTTCGGTAGATACGATGTTGCACGGAACTGAAATATGACGGGTAATTTATTAAATAGCCTGAATAATGTATGCTCCACATTCCTCTCCTGCTTTCTTGATTTGTAGTCTATTAAAAATGTTACGAACTGTACATCCATAAGCTTGAAACGAAGTGGGTAGGATCTAACGCCATGAAACATAGTCCTCGAGAAGCTAACTGTAGCTCATATAATCAATAATTTTTCATTCTTTTATGAAACCCGAAATTTCGTTACCGTGTGTACAAGACCGCGCCTCTGCATCCAGTTCTGAGCCAGCGTAATTAATTTAACACCTCCATATTCAAGTACTTTAAAATACGTTCCATTTACGTCTAGGTGTATTTCTTCCGGATTTTTAGACTAAAATTTTGTATATTTCTTCGTGTGCCCCGTGCATGCCCGCCAACTACATTCTTCATGATTCTGAAGAAGTTTATTATTGTCCAATTTTCTCTGGGCTTCTGATACTTCTCCCTCAAATGCTCTCGATCTGAGTTTCTCTCTTAAGTAAGAAAACAACGAATGTCATTATGCAGTGTCACTTTGCTCGCAAGTGAACGCCGGGATGTATATAGGAAAGTTTGCAAAGCCCAGAGGTACAGATGAAATACGTTTGGATTGTCAGCAGAATCAACCTTTACCAAAACTATCTGTTTGTGAAATAATTTATTCCAGATTAATACGGCTTTTCGAATTAAATATTATGAAGCACAACTCCGATGGTAAACAGAAGATAGGAGATGGTATTTTATTATGTTTGGTAGGAGAAGCTGAGATTGCCTTTGCTTTATCGTCTTGGTTAAAGGACGCAGACCTAGAATGTCACATTCCGGGAAATATAATGCGCCATTGCAAGCATTCGGAGCTTCATGCAGCAATAAAAATAAATACCACGTGATGCTGACCTTATCAGCATAGGCCTATTCCCTGTAACAAAGTAAGATGTTAATGAACATTGTTTATTGCTGCCTGTGAGGGGACACAGTTACATGTTCATACATTCTCAATAAGGCCGAAAAGGTTTACCGGAAGAAGTAATCTCATCTCCGTAATAATACTACAGTATTCTTCAGAAACATTGTAATCTAAACGTGTAGGACGAAGCTTAATTAAATTACAACATCAAAAGAAATTCTGCAGGTTTTGTATGGAAAAACCTACAATTCAAATTGTCTAAAATTCAAGTTTTTGAATATGTTAGTAAATGTAAAAGGTCGTACCATGGGCCAGTGGTGGTTGCAAATTTTGGAAATCTAGGATTGAAGTACCAGTAATGATAGAAGACTGCCAAGTTAAATCAAATTAACTTAATCTTTAGAAGTAAAAATTACAGAAATTTAGAGACTTCTACAAAGAAATATTACACTTAGGGGGAGGTACTAAAGGCTGTTCAACAAGTTAATGACTGAAATTGCATGGAATACTTCAATTTTTTGGAACATGACGAAAATATGGTAACGAGAACATTGACAAAGAAATCAAAAGAATTTAGACTGTATTCAGGAAATGCTTGGTGTCGTGTCGTTAGAACATTTTTTTGCCATAACGTCTGCTGCCTAAAAACGTAAATGTTTAGAAATAGCTAACGTTACCTGTTGTTTTGTATGGGGGTGAAGTTTGGTCTTTCACAATAAGGGATTGTCATAGATTAAGAGTACCTGATAACAGGATGCTGAGGACAATATTTGCACCTAAGAGAAATGAAGTCACATGAGACTGGATAAAACTGTTTAAGGAGGAATTTCATAGTTTATACTCCTCACCAGAAGTTATTAGAACAATAAAATGAAGGAGAATGACTTGAGCGGGACGTAACTAGCGTGGGGAGCTGAGAAATGTGTACAAAATTTTGTTTGGAAAGCCTAAAGTAGAAAAACCTGGTAGTAGATGGGAGTGTGATACTCAAGTGGCCATAACGAAAACGTCATTGAAGGGTTTAGATTGGGTTTAGCTGAATCAGAATTGGGGTTGCTGGCGATATCGTGTGAAACCGATGATGAATCTTCTGGCTCCATAAATGGCTGTGAATTTCTTGATTAGCTGAGCGTATGTTTGCTTTTAAAAGAAAGGACTTTATTCAAGACACTTGTAAATTAAATTAAACTTTCAAATTTAATAGGTAGTCATTATATTGACTGAGATTTGCATACTGTTGTAAATACAATGTTATTTTTTAAAGGGTATTGGGCTGAATACGTAGCATGCGTCGGAGGGACAAGAAATGTAGACTTATAAAGCTTTCGGTTTAGTAACTAGAAGCGAAGAGATTTCTTGGGATATGAATATTTTAGATATGGGTGTAGATGATACGAAGATAGGTCTTCGGAAACTAGACTAAGGTTATGATAAAGAGTACAACTGGCTCAAGATTGGGCCCAGTGGTTCATAACGAGATCTTGTGTCTCGTAAGGGACTGGGGTTTTCTTATTGGTTTTTTTTTGTAAAATTTTTACGGTGACAGACTGGAGATTATAGGCTGAACCACTGATCTACGCTGTTAACTAAAGAACGGAAGATTACTGGATAGGATAGGAGGAGGATTTAACTAAACGGAGCACAAATTAATGTGATGGGTGCAAGAGATGTTACTTGACATTTAGTGGCCGTTCTTTTTACTCCCGATAATAAAGTTTTAACAGCTCTAGAGACAGTTCGAGACACAGACTTCAACTCTGGTATGCCTGGAGATAGTTAAATGTACATATGTTGATTGTCTTCTGTTTCGCGTCATGGCGACACATCGCCACGCTCACATTGTTATCAGATAGTCTGCTGTTCAACCAAGAGTTAACAGTGCTGCAATCAGGACGAAGTTTGAAATATACTACGCCAAGTTTGTGAAAATAAGGATTTTGTTCCATATAATTAAAATACAAGCTTGAAGTTGAAGTAATTTTATGTATAACCCCCTGCCTTCGGTCGTTCGCAATTTTGGTGGTTTGATTATCGTATGTCCAGGAATTTGCTGTATTCGGTTCTGAGTTGAAAAATAATTACATTTTACCTGTAAACATTCATGACAATGATTACTTTGCGGTGGCAAGAGGTTTAACTATATTACGTTTTACAAATCCAGTAAATATTGTAATTCCAGCCATAATATGGCATTACTTCATCAGTCCACCCATAATGTACACATGTGTATCTGCAGGTATTAAGATTAATTATGTAAATATATTTAGTATATGTTAAGTTATGACTAATTGACTGACTGGTTCCTATATCTCAAACCAATTCATTACGCTCGGCTTACTCATCGCCTGAAGATTGAGGCAGTAATACCTTCGAAAAGTCGGAGAAATTTTACCACACACAGCGCTACACACCAGAAGACAGCTATGTTCATTTTTAAGAATTTTACTAATTGTATTGTAATATTTAGATGGGGAATGTAGCACGCAAGGGATATGAGAATGCCAATAAAGTTATGATTGGAAATTCTGAAGTAAAGAGGCCACTCAGAAGACGTAGATGGATAATGATATTAAAATGGGTGTTGAGGAAATAGAGGAAGGTATGGATTGGATTTATTTGGCTCAGGTTGGGGTGGTTTATGGGCTCGTGTGAACAGGGTAATGAACTTTAGGTTTTATAAAATGAGAAGATTTATTTACCAAAAGAACTACAAGAGTTTCTCAACATTGTGTTACTCTAGATCGGCCTAGTTATACACGAAGAGACTTGTTTCGACGGAGCCAGAAGTAGACGGAAATCTGTTTTTAAAAATGTCCCCGCTTCTGGGAAAAATAATGTAAGATAGCATCTATTAAGCAGATGTGTCTTGCGGGAGCAGACGTAAAAAATACAAGGATGTAATTTAAAAATAATTGAATTTATTGATTTTATTGTTTCAAAGGCTGTAGCCTTTATTCAAGTAATTTTGTTTGTGATTCCTGAAGTTAACATCAG
The DNA here is from genome assembly GCF_977971745.1 of Zootermopsis nevadensis. Lineage (NCBI taxonomy): Eukaryota > Metazoa > Arthropoda > Insecta > Blattodea > Termopsidae > Zootermopsis > Zootermopsis nevadensis. The sequence goes on along the minus strand of NW_028259192.1, from coordinate 12,162,429 downwards.
GAGATAGAGGCTGTTGCTGTCGCAAATGGGAAAGAACTCAACGGGAATATCAGGCGACGTTGTGCGTAACACTTTAATGGAGACCACGAGGGAGAAACAGTTATTCGCTACTGAATAGCAGTGTAATTTGTTTCACGAATGCAGTGCACGTGTACTGTAGATTTTCATTCTATTTATATTTATGTGCCAGTGTTAAACGGAAATAAAATGTTTAATATTCAGTCCCGTGGGATTCCGATAAAAGCAAATTGTGTTTTATATTGTGACGAGAGTAGCATAATTTATTATGACATGACCTGATTGCCTACCTACTTCCATGGAACAGAGCCCCCATCACCCTTTTCAGTAGCTGATAGTCGCTCAGGTTGTCAAGAAATTTTCCGACTTTTATTGAACCTGAATATTCATTACCGTGTTCACAGAATACTGTTAGTGGATTCGTCTTCAGTCAGCTGGCTCCAGTTCACACTTTTACGCCAATTTATATGAGATCCATTTTTATGTTATTATTCCAGGTACGCTTAGGTCCCTCAATTATCTTTTTAGTACTTTTTGAACCAAAATTTCATATGCATTTTTCATCTCTCATACTTGCTACATATCCCACCAATCTCAATGATTCCGATTTTCATACCCTACGGATATTTGATGAAGTATGAACTTTGAAGCTCCTTATTAGGGACTACGTAATTGTTTCCATAAACCTCTTACTTTCTTTGCCTTAGTTTATAATATTATCCTCAACACCGTATTCTTAAACAACATTAATCCATGTTATTCTCGTAGGGCGAGATTTTTTGGATTAAAGTTCTATGTCATTTCTTTGACTCTGGATCTGTCTTCGTGTTTAGATAAAGGGAACGTAGACTCGTGCAGGGAACTGTACACGTAGTTCTGTGTTGCTAGGCCTGTAATAAGCAGCCCGATTAAGCTGATACTCCTTTCTCTTACTCATATCTGAAGATGGATCAAAGGTACATCGAAAACGTTGCAAATAATTTGAAGGAAAATGTTTGAATTACAGTACAAATCTATTATTACAAAACCCCTAGAACTATATGATTAGTTAATTATTAGTCAATTATTGATTAGTGTAAAATACATAATCTGAAATATGACTCTCCTGTCACTTAGGATAACTGGTTATCTTGCTTAATTTATTAGTTCATTCTATTAACATTTCTTTATGTGAACACGCAAGTTATGCAATATGAATTGGGGACTATTTCTAATTATTTTTATGTCGGAAGCTCACTGTAGGTCCCTCAGTGTAATCAGATATCTTTTGAGAACTACTCTCGCGATAGCAGTAATGCAGAGAAATACTGATGAACTAAGCACCATAAAATTATTATGTTCACAAATTTCCCCATTTCCTCTTTATTGCTGAAGGCGACTTAATAAATTATTATGCGTATAATAATATGTTACGTCATTTCGAGATCCACACGATAGGAGACGTTATATTAACTGGTACTTCACTATAAGTTTCATTACTCGTGAGTGAGCGACAGCAGTACCACAGAATATAAATTATCCTGCATGTGGGACAATGAAGTTTTAGTCGCTGATCACACCTACTTGATGCACTACAACCAGTTATGATTAAGTTGGTAGCGTGTGTGCGTTATATACTAGAAGCAAGACTCGATTATCTACTAAACTGAATTAATATCTCATTTCTAAAGGAGAATGTATCTGGTTTAACAACGATCTGCGGTTTACATTGGATGACGGGGCGACAAATAACAAGCGACAATTGAAGCGCTCATAGAGCGGCTTGTCTCACCTTAGGTGAGTCGATCCCAGTCAGGAATATGAATATTGTAATAGTAAATTAGTGCGCTGACGTTCATACCGTGTCACTAAAGTCGAATGCATTTTAAGTTTGTGGGCAATTGAACATTTGTTTCACTGGAATGTAGGTGTCACCTTCTTGACGAAGAGATGAGTGTTATGTCAGAAAGGTGGAAACAGAACAAGAATTTTGGAATGAGTTTACATAACATTCATCCGGTTTTAGTCAAATCTGACCTAATAAGTATAGCTCGTATTTCGGATGTTCGTGGTTTGACTCCAGACTTCACACACCCTTCTTGACGCTGGTATTTTATTTCTTTTCCTTTATAAGGGCAGGAAGTTCGTGTTTGTGTCCTACGGGCTACTTGTTTTGCTACATGAAGGGAATGTTAAGTTTAAGGATATTCCATGAATTATTTTGGTTGAAGATCCAAGAATTTCTTTATTAAATCATGAATTTTACGATCTGTTACAAAACATTATCCGTGAAGGACTGAATGAAATCAGGAAGTACAGTAAGGATAGTTATGACCTTGCCCAAAGTTCGAAGCGATGGCCACAGAGAGGCATATTTATTGGATAGTTTCAACATTTCCTTCTCATTTCTCCACACCTGTAGATTGTTGTCCGGTTACAATGACTGAAAACAGTAAACAAGGTGTTTTATTCGCTAAAACCAGCGTTAAAGCAGTTCCCAACGACTCACGATATTGTCGGATACTTTGGTCTCACCATTATTCTCAAGTGCATTTTGCCTCTCTGTCATAACATTAAGAATACTGTAACTCTATTATCCGCGCACAAACGATAGCACGCAGTGTCAATGGTTTAATGGCGGTGTTCACTGACTGGCATTGATGACACAGTGGAAGAAATGATGAAGTAAAATGGAGAGAAAAGATGGAAGCTTTTGCATAATAGCCATATCGCAGACTAATGTGTAACACTACGTAAGCGCATCATGAAAAATTTTCCTTGAGATTCACCAACTATTTTTGCCTTCATTATCTTCTATTGACTCTAAGATTTTAACTAGAATGTCAGTACTTTGTAACATTAGTAGAACATGTATGTATTATAGTAATTTGCAATGATACTAATTTTATCAGGTAGAGACGAATTTATTCTACATGATTTCATTTTCTTGAAGGAAAGGTTTAATGCTAGTCTTTTACCGAGACGTATAGTAACTACATGGAACAGAGTCGTTATTGAGAAGCCAGTAGCTCATCAGTCAGTAAAGAAATTCCCCATCTTCTACTGAATCTGAAGGTTTATGTGTCTTCCATTTTCGCAACAGGTCTCTATCATGATCTGATCGGATCTAGCCCATATTGTAATACCCTACTCCTTTCAGATCAACCGCTTCTAGGTCTTCCACTTTATCTCTTATAATTAAGTTCCCCGATCAACTTTTAACATATTTCTCACATCTCACATTCATGGTACAAAACAAACAGAATATACAACGAAAAATAAAACGTTTTTATATTTGTTATGCTACACGATTAAAATACTCGTGCAGTAGCATGTTCACAATAACCCACGCTATAGGGATCTTCCATAACAAATATGCTGACTGGCTGTGGTAGATTTAAAATCACTGGTTGTGTCAGTCCCACCCTTCAGTACATTTCTGTAAATTAATAACACATTTGGGATTAACGTTTCCTGCTCCGCTATTGGCAGAATTTGCCTCTGATGATCATGAATGAATGAGTATTACAAATGGTAAATTATAAAACGTATTGTACATGAACAAAATTTGCATTTTGTAACGTAATTTCAATTAAATATTCCAATTTTTTAATTTAACAACCTCCCTTTATGACGAAGAACAAACATGGTTACAATCTGTCGTCTGGTTTGGTGTTTCGCTTTTAAACCGGAGACTTCTCTATCTATTAATGATATTTTATCAGAAGGGCCGTGGTAAGACCTTATTTATAATAAATAAATCTCGACAATCTCTGACACGTCAGTCACATAAGCATACAAACATCAGTCACTTTTACCTTTGTTCAATAAATAGAAATTGTTTCAAATGTTGAGCACAAGTATAACCGTACATCAAAACTTCTTACGAAACTCAATTTAAGAACCAGGTTGAAAGAGAATTTCTGCAATGGCTTTTTAATATGACTATTTATATACAGAGGGATTGGATAAAATATATAGGTTTAGTTTTATTTATTTGATTCTCATAACATGATGAAATCGATTCGAAAGTCGTCATGGCTTTTAGACAAGCAAGTGTTCTGCGAAAGGAGCACCTAATTAGAAGTTTGCCTTCATTGGTTATTGAGTATGGAATAATTTTGCAGAAGTGACATGAAATCTTGATTGATTGCTTTTTATGTTTTGTTGCAAGGAAGATTGATGTGTGTGATACAGGTGGAATTTAACAGGCTCTTAGGAAACCGTAGTTAGACGTTCATAGTCTAATTATATTACTTGCATGTGACATGCAAAGACAGAGATCTTAGAATAAAAAGTTCAACCTTTACACTTGCTAATTTTGTTTTTATAGGCTAGTGTTAGATGAATTACGTAATGAACAAATTTTACCGTGAACTATTCTTGAAACCGTGCAACAAAGATACTAACGTGGTAAAACAAGCGTAATAAATGAAGATATTTGATTTTTGATTGTGATTCTGCATACCGATAAAAAATATGTCAATATATTCCTTACGTAGTGCATACTAAAGATTTTGATCCTGAAATTATTATTCAAAAATTCTTATTTCTGAGTGAAATATTAATCTTATTCATTAATTTAGCGACTTGTCTATTTAAGAAGCTCCTGTTAAAAGAAAGCAATCCACATAGATTGTCAGAGCTGAAATACAAAATTTTCATTTCCCTGAAATTGATTGATTTCCTTGTGTCTAAAATTCCACCAAATATAAGACAGTTTTTTTAACTGTCAGTGGTAACATTTCTCACAAAACTACAGCCCTACTCTAGTAACTTAAATTTCTGTAACTTTGAAACTTTACAGTTATGAGAAATTCATCCTCAAAATCTTTAATTGTATTTTACGAGCACGTGACCTGAGTTCACGGTATCAGACTGCTCACTGCTTTGAGGAGATTAAAATGGAACGATGTTTCTTAGAGGGTGGAGGTGTTGGCCCGTATCATTTATAGTACCACGATGAAACTTGTTGAAAGTTTCAATAAGCTTAGTTAAAGAATTTCACATCTTCTCGTTTCTCACTTAATTAGTTTATTCGCTCTCTCGTTGCGGCAAAATGCTGTTTTGTGGAACTTCAATGTATTTACACAGAATATAGTTGAGCAGCAAGAGTGTATACAGAATGTTTGCCAAGTAAAACGCTCTAGGAGATTCCTAGGTGCAGGGTATATTAGGCTTCTTCAAGTTCCTTCAAATTTTGTCATATTTGACTTGTTGTGTAACGTTATTTATTATTTAACACCTTAACATGTCATAAACGTGTTCTCACTAATAAAATTATAGAAATATTTCTGTAATATTATAATAAGATCAAGAAGTATGAGATAGGTAAGGCATGTAGCGCGCATAGAGTCATGAGTCACGCTTACTTATATTTGTAACAGCACCACCAATCGAGAAAATCATGAACTTAATATAAACTTTGACCTGAAATTTTAAATGCCCTATCGACCCTCAGTCGGCACTTTATTAATGATATTCAATTCAATTCAATTCAATTCAATTCAATTCTTTATTATTTGTGTGCTGTATCAACAGCCTGATGGCCAATTACAGATACAGCACAGAGATAAACTCACAAACACAGTAAAACATAAAAGGTAAAACAAGCAATATATAAAATACATTGAAACGGAAAATACACAAAAAATTACTACTAACTACATTATGATATTTGTAAAAATAACATGAATCAATTAAGTAAATTATGCTATTATAGAATATGATTAAGTGTGACAATTTTCGTCTCGAATATGTCCAAATCCCTGCAGACAACATTAGCAGCTGATGCGCATCTAGCAGAAGGACTGTTTTTGAACAAGGGGCTAAAACTGAACATAGAAAAATCTCTCAGATTCCGAGCAGGAATGCGGAGACCGACAGCTTCCAGAAGGGAAGGACAGCATTTAAAACCACGGTAAACCTGTGCAAGGAACAGTGCATCACTGCAATACCTTCTCTTACGCAGGGTATGGAGTTTTAAATGCTCTAACGCATCAGCATAGCTGTAATGCACTTGGGGGAGGAAACGATAGTAGCAAAGGGCTGCAAACTTCTGCTGGATACGCTCCAGTTTGTTGGCATCAGTAGTCGTAATAGAATTCCAAACGACCGAGGCGTACTCGAGCTTGGATCTAACTAAGGTTACATATAACATATACAGGTAATCGAGAGAAGAGAACGAAAAGGTTAATGTGCGAACAAGACCCAGCAACTTAATACAATGTGAAAATATGTGGTCAACATGGTTGTGAAATCGGAGCTTGGAGTCGATAAATATTCCCAGGTCTTTAATGGTATCGGTACGTGTTATGGAGGAATGAAAAAGTTTGTAATCAAAGATCAAAGTAGTGGTTTTCCTGGAGAAGGAAATTACTGTAGTTTTACTAATATTGAGTTTCATGAAGTTTGCAGTGCACCAACCTTGTACCGAGTCAATGTCAGTTTGAAGTTGATTGCAGTCGTTGGGAGATTTAATGGCACGAAAAATTTTGATATCATCAGCGAAAAGAAGGCATTTAGAATGATTAATTACTTGGCATATGTCATCAATAAACAAGTTGAAAAGTAGAGGACCCAAAACAGATCCCTGTGGAACTCCAGAGAGGACTACAAAAGGAGACGAAAGAGTTCCAGAAACGCGAACCTGGGATTGTCTGTTGGTTAAGTAACTACGAAACCAGTGTACATAACCATCAGAGAGTCCAAAAGCACTGAGCTTGTTGAGTAATAGATTGTGATATAAATAGCAGAGAATAACAATTTCTTTATCTTGATGTTTGTCTGGGACATAACTAATGATATAATTATCTGCTTAATATAACGTATCTTCGAATTTCATCTAGACGTGAAAACGGCGATAAGCCGGGGAATTTGCGTCGGCGTTTTCTTTATGCACATCGCATGCAGTCTGCAGAAAAGAGAGCAGTCAGAAGTACTTTTATACCTCCGTCCGTCCATCTGTTTTCTGCAGTCTCTGTCTCAGATAATAATTGTTTCCCTGAATAATTCCGTAGAGTAATGTCATCTTTTGAAACTGGTCCCTCAGCTGTTTAAAAAATTCCTAATCAATTATGGAATCGAAAAATTAATTATTGTGCTCACAAGAGTCCGCCACTGACTGAGGCCATGAGCGCCATGAATCCATTTCACATCCTCACGCAGTGTACTGAAGATACATTTTAATATTTTCGAATAATTTTCATCTACGCCTTATCTATTTTGTCCACCTTTATGTGATTATTGAAGTCATTTGTGGTGAAGAACGCGAATGAAATTTTAATGTGTCAAATTCTTACTGCGGCAAGAAGGAAGATAATTGTCTTCTGGGATGTTGCGCAGTGTAGTCTCGCAGAAACTGGCCGGCGTTTCAGAGGTGCAGCACCCCACAAGACAAAATTCTTCATGCTTGCCGTGAGAACCCTAATTCACACCCAGCATAGAGTTTTAATATTACTCTTTTCTGCTCAAAATGCTACTTTTGTATTTCTTAAGAAAGTTTATAAAATAAATGTATGCATTCACAGCCTGTGTTACTTCTATGATGAAAATATTTTAGCTCTTAATCATTCAGATAACGGCGGCTGGAAGGAAAGCCAGCAATTACGATACTGTCAGCAACATGTTTTATGAATTTAGTGTCGTACAATTTATGTGAACACTGTAAATTGACTCAAGCAGTTATTTTGCATCGAATGGGATGGGATGAGATTTATGTACGTTGAACTTGGAAGGATTTAGGTGGAAACGGTCCTGTGTATTTCGCAGAGATGAGAGGACCACAAGAAGCCCTAATCCCAAATAGAATACAGATACATTACCACTTGGGCTAACAGCTTGATTTTACAACTTTGTATAAGATTTTCACACTTATGGAAGTGATGAAGATAAGTGGAATATCTTCGGTTAGAATCTCGGTATAGAATTAACCTGAGTGTAAATGTCAAAGGTTTTGGCATATCAAGATTTTTTAGCATAATCAGATAAATACTCATGAGTAAGTTTGTTTTAGGCTGTTAAAAAATGCTGCGATGTGGTAAGGGAAACTAAGAATATAACTTGAATGTGCGGACAACCAGCCTTTACATTCAAGCCCCGAAACAGAACTGATAAATTTATAATAATTTTGGATCTCAAATCGTAGGGTCGCAGTCGGTAAATAATGCATGTGTCTGCGATCCATGAGATTACTTCGAAGGTTGGGGTCAGACGTAGGCACTGAAACACGGAAATTTCAGTCTTTCTTGTTTTATTGCCATAAAACAGATGTAAATCGGGCTGGCATCACACGGGCTTTGCTGCCGCATCTCGTAGATGCCATAAACAGAATAGGCAACCCAAGCTCTTACGAAGAGTTAAGTTCCTTGAAAGAGTTCTCAAAGCAAGTCTCTATTCCCCATAATCGCAATGTTATAATTGGGGCTAGGTTCTGGAACGGGAAGAAAATTACCGAAGGAAAATTAGAAATCGACAATTATATTGACTGAGGCGAAATATGCAATTAATAATTAACAGGGTATAAACTACAAATGTATTTAAAACACAGCAAAATCTTTCATAAAATAACACAAAAGCAGAGCGTAAAGGAGAAATGGCTCATGTACGTCGCCTGGTTTCACTAACTAGGAGATGTTGCGTAATTGTTTTTAGGGTGGTCAGATCAAGAAAGATGAGATGGGCGGATATGCAAACGCATTAAGGAGATGAGGGGAAGATAACATTTTGGAGTCGTAGGCATAGGTGAAATGCTAATATTAAAATGGATCTTCAACAGATGGAATGTGAGAATTTGGACTGAATTTGCTGTCTTAGGGTGAGGGCAAGTGACAAGTTTTATAAATGCGGTTGAATGTCTCAATTAAATCATCCACCGTTTGGTGATATCTCAGGTATTCACGGTGACAGGTATGTTGGTAGACTGTCTTCTGAGATGTTGCGTCGTGTAGTCTGTTGTAAAGTGACCGACACTTTAGAGGTACTTACTGCCTCCACCATCATGCCCCTTCTGAAATGTCGGCCAGTTTCCACCGGACTAAACGGGGCAACATCCCAGAAGACCGTTATCTTCGAATCCCTTTTCGTTTCTCAAGAAGCACTCTGCTTCTGCTCCATGGAGTTGAGACGAGTTCTGTCATACATAGAACAAAAGGCTTGATTCCTTCAGGTGAAGAATGCATTGCGACAAGACGACGCATTCTTCATGTTGAATAAGTAAGTGGGCTCAGACGTTTCTAGTCAGGACCCCTGGGACGCAGTTGGCTACCCTGAACCGTTGAAACAATAATGAACTCTGCGGGAGTGCTTCGAAAGCGCAATCGTTAAAGACTGCAAGAATCTTTCCCTACAGTCAGTGTCGAAAAGTAGACAGTTTACGAAGCGAAACAAAAAATTAAAGTAATTTTATCAAAAGTGAGATTTTGAGTTTCTCCCAGCGGCGAGTATGAAGGCAGATGTCTTCTGAGCTGTTGCGCTGTGTCTAGTCTGCCAGAAGTTTAGTGACGTTTCAGAGGTGCTTGCCGTCTCCATCATCAGGGCGCCCTAATGATGGAGGCAGTAAGCAACTCCGAAACGTCGGTGAATTTTGTCAGACTATGCATTGCAACAACCCAGAAGGCACTTATATTTAATTTTATTTAAAATTTTGACAAATATTTACACAGTACGTATATATATATATATATATATATATATATATATATATATATATACACATCTACAAATTTCCTGATACCGTTAAAATAAAATATTTTCTTCTGCTTGTTAAGCCATTCTTGTAGTGATTCATTCCATGTCTGATGCTCATTTTAGATGTACTGCAATTTTATCAGCAATCATTCTTCGGTTATCCCAGATACGATGATGGATCTGCTTTTTCAGGACATGTTACAGTCGATGGCAACCCAAACTGCGTACAGTCAACAACACTTATCCTCCCTTCCTTAAATGCTTTACCTGACCTTAAACTCTCCTCTCGCTCGCACAGTTATTTCTGCACTGAACTGTCGTTTTCCCATAAAATTAGTTGTCACATTCTCTGACCACAAAAATCGGTTCACAGATAACTATTCTTGTTTTGTGCATTCTGTCAATGGAGCAGCTATGTTGAACTTACTACAGTATTATCAGAAGGTCTACCGGAGTCCGTGACTCCAAACAAGTACAAACGAGGGAAGGTCTATATTGTTTTATAGGCTATCTACTACGTTTTTCAGTGCAGCAACCGAACGTCATAGCCGAGTAGTTAGCACTCCTGTTTCGTATTCTTGAAATCTTTGGTTGAAATCTCTGCCCGGAGATCGGCCGTCTTAACTACGTTTTTATTGTTTTCCTCAGCCACTATAGGCAAATGCTGGTCCAGTATCTTTAATATCTTTTGCAGTTCATTAATTATCCCATCATCCGACGCTGTAAGCTTTATAAGCAGTGTCTTTAAATAAACCACGAAGTAAATAAACATCCAGTGCAGCCTTACTGAACCTTCAAATTGGTTAATATTAATAATGACTGAGATCAGTTGAGGTTGGGAAATTGCCGGGCACAGGGACAATTTCATCATTCTACCTTCTAGCAGTGTTTGTTATTCGCGGCTGCCCGCTCCTGTGGAAGGTTTGAGCGTGCATATAATGAAAGTTTTCAAATCTCCTAATGCTGTGTTAATATGATTGCTCCCATTTGTGCGCGTAGTTAATTGTTTTCTTTGTTTTCAGCGTTCAAGAAATCTGGAAAATATGTTCGCGACTTTAAAAAAATTGGGAAGAAGCAGTTGTGGTACATTCTCGAGAAATATAAAGTTATTTATTGGAATAATGAAGGAAGTCAGAGATGAACTCTCGGGACAGCTGCCGTGGGAGCGAATTTAAGCCGAATCCAACGGATACTTCTCAATCGGTGAGTAACAAAACCAACAGAATGCTGTCGATGCAATTTCAGTTTCTGCATAAAGAGAATTATTCTTAAACTCGTTGTTTAAGACTTCCTGGTTTATTGTCATTTGCAAAAGAATTTACAGAGTATTATAGTGTAGAATGGATTTAGCTGGGCCAGGAAAGGAGTCCATAAGAAAACTGCAGAGTCTTAGATGGTTGAAACGTTTTCCTTCTCTTATGGAATTCGAATATCCATTGCCTTGTTCGCTAGAGCTCACCAGTGGTCCATATCTTGAGCCATATCCTCGCATCTTGTTTCTTTAAAATACAGTTTTACATTATCCTCTCATATCTGCTTAGATCTCTTTGTAATTGAGCGTAAAGTGAATGTAGGCTCTGCTGGCCTGTGTGCATTGCACTGTATCTGTTTACGGTTAGCAACTGAGTTTGATGTAGGAACCAGAACCCGTATAAGATTAGACTTGTAACACAAAGTTCCGAGTTGTGTTTAACTTGAGAATTACCCGCAGCAGAACGTGCTGGATATTGATTAAGAACGAGTCTTTGCGTTTATTTGCATCACGGCAATGAAGTAGGGCGTCTTTACACGTTGTTTCAGACCTGACTCAGATTTCAATGCATTTACAGAAGGGCGTCTGTTTAAATAATGAACGTCCACTTTTCATTGATTTTTTATGTTTTCCTGATATTGTTTTGAGACATCCTTAATTTTCGTTGTTCTGCTAGAATGAGATACACAATTTTAGGACCGCAGGTAGTAAAATTATTATATGATATGTTTTAAATTATCAGATTTTTATGTAATAGACGGGAAGATAAAAGATTCGAAAGTAAATGGTAGTAAGCATTCAGAATATTTAGAATATGTTCTTAACATATGCGTATTTATGTAGGTCAGTGTGAAGAGGGTTTATTCTCGGTAAACAGCCATTCAGACTAACAGATTTTATTCTATAATGTTAATGCTTAGGAGCTTTAGATAATATATTTTGGGAGACTTTATACCGGTATGTTTCTCTCCATTTACATGGAATATGAAGTTCTGTAGTAGTTTCACGTTTGTTTTTAAATGATCGCTTTACAAGTATTTAAGATTTTGATAACCGTACGAAGTACTTCTCTTCTGTACCGTGATCACTGTACAGGACAGGGCAAAATTCGAAAATAATACAGTAATTCTTTTTAATAAATCGTGGAGCGCCAGACAATCCTCAGGAATTCTTGAAGTTTATTTACTATCGATCAGCAGTATAATTGTGTAGAAATCATGTTGACATGAGACAGTTGCATGTATAAGTCCGCCTGTTGAAGATTCAGCAAGATTGCTATGGTGCAATCTGTACTGGAATGCTGGGATTTTCCATTCGCGTTCTTTGCTTTTTGGCATTCTGAATGCCTCTTGATGTTAAAAATGGTTTTGATAAAGACTTTGACGTGTTATTCTCAAAAGGAAGAGAAATTTGGCTTCCATTGCAATAATATTTTTATATTTCAGAGACTTCTAGTTCTACAAATCGCTTGGTTATTGTCATAGTTAGGTAATTCGAATAGATAACCTTACAATGACTTGCATTTCGTGCAATAGCCTAGAGGGTTTAACAAGTGCGCAGTTGGTCTTAATATCGAATGTGTCCTTCACGCCATATCATGTAAGTCGTTGTTGCACCGATGTGATCCGAGGTAACTACTGCATTTACCGTAATTCTTGCACATATGTAATGCCAGGTAACGTAGGTTGAGAAACTCCGTAGAAACAATGAATTTCGGCCACGCAGGTTGAATGCAAATTACGAACAGTTATCCTAGTCATACAAGTTGAATACCCCGTAGGAACAATGACCCGTCCATGCAGATTGAGTACCTCTTAGGAACAATGACACTCCGGTAGCACAGGTTGAGTATCCCTGCGAAAGCGCGACAGACAGACACACATGGGCGTGTCCTTGAGGTGTTCTTATCTCACGCTAGAAAATAAAAACGACCCTAATAATAATCTTATGGACAAAGGTCTGACACTGGTTCGTGGACAAATAACCTGTAATACGGTGTAAAAATAAATCAGTAAACAAGTAAATAAATAAATAAATAAGTGAATAAATAATAATATACTTAGTAAGCAATGATATGGTTTGCTCCCTGAACAGATGTCGGTTCTATTAGATCTAGCAGTAAACACATTTTGCAACCTTACATTGAATATTAATGTGTTCCGCTTTGCCTGAAATGTTGGTGGTTATGTCACATTTGTCTTGCACCTAATAGACGTGAGTTTCATGTCAGGGATTCAAGTTAATTACTATAAACGAGACATGCGCACGGTATATACCACATAATCCTGTAAGACACCGATTGGAAATCTAGGACCCAAGAACATTTCATTTCAGTTCGCAGTTATAATCAGTCATGTATTAAATTAATAATACGCAGATTTATTAATTTTAATATTCCGTATATAATAAAAGGAAATTACTGCAATAAAACATATTACTGTATAAATATATATTTATGTGTGTGTGCGCGCGCGCGTAGTTTTACATTTTGACAGTAATTGTTTCGGGATCCCTAGTAAGCCTACATGTATGCACTATTTGTATTTATTATACCTATAACCAAATGTGAGAAGTATTATGTAGTAATTAAGACCCTCGAAACACTTAACATACATAGTACTAAAGTAACATACTTGAATGCTTACATGCAAGAGTGTGAGAAATTCAGTGTTCAGAATTTGGCGTGATGTCTGTAACACCTTGAGAACACAATTCAGAGTTCACGTTATTCTGCCCTAATCAGTTATTAATAATGGGCTCCTTGTGGGTTTTGGCACCTCTATAAATTATCTTTAGCCACTCCTAATAACATAATTTTTAATGCATTTTCAAGTATAGAATTTTCTTTGCGAGACTTTTCGGTCCGCGGTAACTTTGAAATTTACTCAGTTCATTCCCAGTAAATGTAAATGAACATTTCTGTTATAAGGCTCCATTTTATTTAAAGGAAACACCATGGAATATGTCTGAACTGAATCGCCTTTCGAACCCAGGTGTTTTGGATTTGTGATTTATTTGCTTTGGTACTTTGAAACAATTCATGCAGTTAAATATAAGTGAATGTCAGTGACAAGGTTACGACACAGCATGGAACTATGAAACTAATTAAAACTAACGCTGTTGCCAGTACCACTTCGTTAAATTCATTTAGAAAATTCTCCGAGCATGAATTAATATTACAATATCGATATAAAGTACAAAGTGCCTGCAGCATGCAGGTAACACACATGTCAAGTTTCACAAACTCGTAACTGGTGTGTCTCGGTGTTCAGTGTAATGAACATCTGAAGATTCCGAGGATGCTGATTATTTCTACAAAGTGTTCTGACGACGTCGGTATCCCTAACGTAGATCTACTTAAAGGTTACTACAGACTGTAATTAGCTAGCTAGCAAACTGCATAACTAGCTAAGTAACTAATATAACTAACTCCATGCAACTACGTGGAACAGAGTCCTCTTTGAGAAGCTGATACCACGTTCAGCTAGCCAAGAAATCCCCCCCCCCCCCACCGGTCTTTAATGGAAATCGAAGGTTCATTACCGTGTTTACAAGAAATTGCCATAGGTCCCTTTCCCAAGCCAGATGAATACAATCCACACCTCCAAACCCCGTTTTCATAAAACCCATTTTAATATTATCCTCCATATACGTCTATGTTGTGTCCTATGAAAATATTAAAATCCCATCTATTTATATGCATAATTAACATTCTTATTCGGCTATGAATGTACGTAATTGATCTGTTAACCAGTAATTTGGAGAGGTTTTCAACGCTTCAGAAAATATCTATGACGTTAAATTTCGATGAAGACCAAATTTATCTCTTCCTGTAACTAACACAGACTATGGCGGCAGTCCAGTCTTCACCAGCTATCCATTTGACACCCCGCTTGCTTCTTCATTGATCTGCAGTGGCCCAGTTGCCATTGAAACAGTGGCAGAGAGGGCGCAACAGGTATTACCAGCGTAACCTTGAACTTGGTATTGACCCTGGCAGAACTAGGACCAATCGAAAAAGCAGTAAGCAGGAACCACTGGTCTCTGTTTTATCGACGGCCTGACACAGAACTGAAACGCTCAAGATGGAACGAGTCTAACTTGAGTTCTTGGTATATATGATCCAAACCTCGGTCAGAATATGTGTTATCCTGGTTATCCTCAGTCGCTGCAAGCGAATGTCGGGGCAGTGTCTTGAAGCAGACCAGTGCGCGGCAAAATTCACTGTTTCTTAAGCGCATTCAGAAACTCCGTGAGACACCACTGTCCGATCATTGCCTTCTTTAGCGTTATGGATTACTTCTTTAGACCATTGCGACTTTGCCTTTTATAATTAATCATTTTAAAGATCTTTATAAATAACACCCCCTTCTGCTTTGTTACGTATGTATGTTTGTTGTACATAATGCCTTCACATTACATACTATATTAATTAGCTTTTTAATAAAAGTAGGGAAGTGAATAAAAATAAGGATACAGTGAAATAAATCGCACTGTTTACGCAAAATGGGAACATAGTTGGTAACGAGTGGTAAACGACCCGTATGCTTTTTACGAGAGCCGGTTTAAGAAGCTCAGAACATTGACCGGCCTACAACTCAGTTGATAAATATCAGTTTTTTATACCACAAACTTCATTACATCTCAGCGGTTTTAAACACTAACATGGTTACTTTTTGTTCTAAAGAACGTCCTTCGGGCTATGTTAATTAAATCTAACTAATCATAGGTTTGTATCCAAAGATACAAACCTCATTTTTGTTAATATTATGCAGCGTAAGGTGTGCAGGACTATAATACACGTTTTTAATTAAAGAGAAGTTTCAGTACGGACGGACGAGAAATTTGATTCGACTCTATGCGTCGTCGGCACAAGCTCGAATCTCCTTAACGAAAGGCTCACATTACCTGAACTTTTTAAATTTGAAGCTCACGAAGATTGCCCCGTTTTGTTTACAGGAAGGATTATGAATCTGGCTTTTATCAGATCAGCAAACACTGGATCTTGATTAGCGACTTCTAACGAATGAAGCAAAGTTGTATTTTGAACGTAGCCTGGCGGGAACGCCGTGGAGATGGACATCACTTTTTACTTCGATTTTAACAAGAGCTGCGATTTCGACTGTGTTTCTACTTTTATTTCTAGCAGCGTTATCGGAAGCCAGAAAGTCTTTCGCCTGTTGGTACTGTTTATGGCTTATTGCTTTCTCCGTTTTAGGCTCAAATATGTTCGGATTGAAGGCTTTCGAAATCCATTCGATTTTACCAACCCGTCGTAAGAAAGGTGGGGAGAAGGAATGGTAAGCTAGGTTGTATCTGATCTGATTTAATCATGGATATCCAGGATCAGAATAATATGGAATTTAAGCTAACTTAGTTATAAAGTAGTGGGCATTCAGACGAACTACTTGGACGGGGAATCGTTTACGTAACTCGAGAGGGTTTCGAACCCGAGATGACATACTAAAGCAGTGCAGCACCGTGTACATGTGTGTATTACGTTACTACTGTGACCTTTTGCTTTTGGCAAGAATATTGTGTTTGTACAATCTAAGTATATAAAGTAAGAAGTCGTTTTGAACATCTCACAATAGCAAATATAGCTGATAGAGAACATTACCGTCAAGGACCTCGTCCAGACTCTGTTGAGAGTTTATGAAGTTGTGAATTACTGTAATAAAACCCTTAGCTCTGTTTGTTCAATTTAGACTTTGATTTTCATTGTAACATCCAAGTACCTCTTAAGTGTCTCATCCATTCTTCTTTATAACTGAGAAGAGACTTTTTTAAAGTTTACAAAAATTAAGTAGCAAACTGGGATGTGTATTAAGTGAATTTGTCGTTGGTTTTTATACTTCAACGTGCTGGTACTTGCGATTAAGTTTATAGACGCAGTCACGCGTTACAGTTTTGTAATGAATCGTGAATTTGTAGGTGTTGGCAGCGCATGACCGTGCTCTGTCTGGGAAACTAAGCGTTAATAGACAGGTCTTAACGAAAGACAGAAAGACAGAAAGAACGAAAGAAAGAAATAAAGAAAGAAAGAAAGAAAGAAAGAAAGAAACTAACAAACAAACATGATAGGGACACATTTTTACACAAAGTATTCAGTCAGATCTCTGAAAATCCTTGGATGTTATAACCTGTAACTCAATACATTTCACAAGTTGGTAAATCTGCTTCTTTCGTCCGTCTGGCCATCTTGATGTTATGTTTAAAAGTAATGCACTCATTATGGTGGACCTAAACATTACTTAACCAAAATTTTCGTATGGATTTCGATTGTAATTTTGAACACTCTTGTTATCACAACATGTTATAAATTTTAAGCATACAACGGAAGTAGAATTTATATAGCTGAGTATTTTTAAAGTGACAGTTTTAATATTTGGCTTTTCCTTGGGTGTACCGTAAAGCCACTCACTGACTTCCATCTGGTGCCAAGGTGTAGAATATGAGAATTTTTGTTATACGCCCTCTATATGCTTTTACGTCGTTGTGTTTAAGTGCCTCTGGGTCACAAATTTCGTTTTGTGTGATTCTTATAGTTCTATTGCATACGCCTCATCCGTTGGCAGTTTAATTTGTAAATCAATGTACCTCGCACGTCGTGTGCCTTCGATTTTTAATAAAATACAAACTTCAAGTGAGCAGCGTTGAAGTAGAGACTGAAAAGGCTAATTTGTTCATGCTGAGCTAGTTTTCCAAAATGCTTTATTTTCAAGTATAACCAGAATATCTATGTGCGTTGACTCTTGGCTGTTTTGGATGTTTTTTGTGCCAAATCTTGAAGGCGAGTTCTAATTGTGGAATATTTAGTGGCTTCATCTGTGCTTAATAGTTGTTATGTGCTATATTAACTCTTATGGATCACAAGAAAATTAATTATTGGTACTCACATAAACTTATTCTTATTGATTGTACCTCCTTTGTATTGAATACATAAAATGAAGCATAATGGAGAGACCCACAGATTATCCGTACATCAGCATTTTAGATTTCGAAACATTACGGATTTGTATTAAATTTGGTACAGAAAATGTACACAGAAAGTTATAAAGCGATGTAATTTTTTAAATATAAGCCCAGTATAACACCTATTTACATCACATAATATTCTTCTACCCCTAATAACATCGTCAACACAATACATAACACAAAGGCCCTCAACCGGAAGTGAATATAGTTAATATTATATCGATAAAAGCAAAATTTTCAGGAGTTAAATATCCAAGTTTTCTTCGTAATGAGTAGGGTTCGGATGTTCATGACCTAAAAACCCGAGAAATATGTATGCAAATATGCCCCCCAAAATAGCTAAATATGACCCAGAAAAGGCAAAATATGACCTAATTAGTTATGAAAAAATATTCGCTAAAATTTAAAAAAAGCGTTTTGCATTTCAATCATGTTATTTATTTACATATGAGTGTACAACAATTACATTACTTGATTTCCTAGCAATTTTAATCAAAAACCTCAGTCGCTTTAAGTTGTAAATGTCTCGTTTTGGATCAGCATCAGATGTTGAGAATACGTGCTCCTATAAAAATAAGATAAATTTTAAGAAAGTGCCTTTCATGCATTTCAAATTCATTAATTACAAATAAATAAATAAATGAACAAAATTCAAAATATTAAGTACCTTTCTTCATTCTCCTTTCTTGGCAGCATTGCAATATATAACGATTTGCATTTTCAAGGTCTCAAATGAAAATCTTCTTAGATTGTCGCACAATATGGTATTGTAACTTGAGACATCACAAACGTTTCGTGGCGTTACCGAAAATTACATCGATAGACTAAACCTCTTAACATCGCACTTTCAGAACACTTCACTTTCGGCATCTTAACTAACTGAATGATTCGCTGTAAATGCCTGAGAAATGTAGTTTCAAGTAAGAATTTTATCCTCAAAATATAACCAAAATATGCATTTAACTACAGATATGACCGAAAACATAAAAATGACCTAAATATGCATTTATATGCAAAATAAATACAGTCTAATTTTGATAAGAATAACCCAATTTGTGTTTAATTCCAGTTTAGACTGAAAATAGAAGCCTCAATAAAAATATGACATGTCATGAACATCCGAACCCTAGTACTGAGTTTGGCGAGGCATTCCGTGAGCTACAGAGGTAGCGAGGGCTGCTGTTCAGCACGTTTCTTGCGTGTGTATCAATCGATCGATCGGAACTTGTCGCTAAGGCACAGCCAAGTTGCTCTGCTGCCAAGATAACTGTTACGAACTATGGAACATTTGACAAATCGATAGATAGAAACTGCTATCGATTTAAATATGTTTTAAGGCTGCGTAACGATGGCTTTCATCAGCATATGCTGTTCTTATTAAAATCCCAGCTCATCCGATACTTAAAAATTCAGCAAACTTATAGCTTATTTAACGACGCTTTTAGTAGCTCAGACTATATACAGTCGATAAATTAACCAATCTATAAACTTAAAGCAACTTATAATCCCACCCACCCACCCACCCACTTCCTAAAATAACTGTTTTATCCCGAGGCTGTTCTGGCATTTCCGTATTCATGGTGTGGTCATTTGATCAGAAAATGAAAGGAAACCAGTTAACGCAATCTGAAATAAATATGAAAATGAATTGTTTCACAATCAAAAGAGAGAGAGAACGAATGGTTCAATATGGGCAGTTACTGATTAAGCTTGCTTGAGAATTCTGGAATGAATCAGTCCTGGGCTATTGTTTAGTTTTCAATTCAGCACAAATCAATTTGTGTATATACTGCATGTATTTTGTAGTGGTCGGGACTGCGCACAGCGACGCCACACTTACGAATACACAGATTGCGCTATTGTTTTAGTGACGCTGACCACTTACCCTCATCTAGTCCCGAAGTCAAGAACGAATAGGAGCCAAATCATCTTTCTTCCCCCTCCCCCAGCGCCTACATGGCGTGTAGTGGGACAACTTTACTTTTGCACAGGCAGTACACATATTTAGATTGGGACCACCTCACAGACTCTACTTTAAACTGCCCTTTAACTAGAGAGAGAAAGCTTATTCAAATAAATCGACTCTTTCCGACTCTGTTTAAAACCTAAAACTACATTAAAACTTCACGTGAAATCAGTACAATTAAGTTTCACATTCTTGTGTATGCAAAACACAAACATCATTGACTCTTCTTTAAAATAGTTATAACGGGAACTGCCTATTAAGTGTTACAGCTTTTAAGTGTGAATTGAACGGTTATCACATTACATTGCTATCTCGTATACCAGGCTCTGTCGTAACTGAATTTGGTACAAGGTAAATTGTTTGCATTCAGGCATTGGGAGATGGTGAGTCGTTTGTTGGCTGTAATGCACTTGTGTTTCTGGAAGTGGCAATGAGTTGTGTGTGTGTGTGTAACATGAAAATCATTACCGATAAAACCAAAGTGTTAGCTTATCTTTTCCTGTCATACATCTAACCCAACAAAAGGCTTTATTAAATCCTCGCTTTACCAATATCATTTATAATTTATAACTGGCTTGTCTGCAAAGGAAAATAAGGCATTAATCTCAAAAGGCAGAGACACCTGACACAGAGGCCTTGCGCAATGAATATTACATTTCCTGGATCTTTATTAGTAATGACGCTAGGCTATGGTCTTATTTATCATGCTGAATTGAAATAAAAGTTTATTACATTCAGATCTTTATGCTAAGAGACTGAGGAGAAGTATAAAAACCCGATTAAATATAACTGACAACACAGCCTAGTATCGAATCGATTACCTCCCGAATACAAATTCAGAGCGTTTCCGGAATCTACTTAATCGTAGTTTCAAAGTGACTGAATATCGTTGGTTTCGTTAATGGTATTGACAATGCTGAACCCTCGTTCTGCTACCACGCTGTAAGTTTAATTAGCCATTTCGTGAATGTTAGGTATTGGTGCTATTTAACACACAGCATGCCGTAGGTTTGGTGCTATAAGGCCGACCACATCAAGTGCCTGACAGTGATGTGCAACAGTTGACTTGTCATGTGCTTATTCTTGAACGAATGTGTGTCATTAACATATATATTGTGTTAAAAATATTGACACTTCCAAGTTAAAGCTGAAAGGCCTGTCAATATTAAATTTTGTGCAGAGGAAACCCGAGGAGAAAGGATTGGCGTAGCATAGTGAAGAATGCGAGGTCTCAGTGCACCGTTCTTCATCTGGGGTAAAATGTCAAGTTTTCTAGTTGAAATGCCTTTAAATCTATAAGCTTATAAAGTGTACAGAAAGTTTTATTGGGCATGGATTTCAATTTAAAACATCTTAAAATCCTATAAGACCTGCAAAAGTAATGGTACTTTTGAAAATAATATTGAAATTTGATTAAAAACCAGCTAAAGTCCTCTTGTAGAATTTTGATTTCATCATGGCGATGTGGGTTTAGCCCGAAGATGGAGTCAGAATGTTCCTCTAAGTCATCGATGTGTAATCAAAGGAATACACCACCCAAGAACCCAGAATACGACTGTCTTGAAGTATAGCTGTGGACAAAATACTTGGCTCATCAGCGATCGTTATGAGCGGCTCGTAACAGTCGATGTGCAAGTGTTGGTCACGCCATGCTGAAAACATTTATCCTAGGTTTCAGTTCTGGATAGCAATTCGAGCAGTGCGGTCGAGTACACAGTCAAATGTGTTTTCAGTTACTAGTACAATAGGACCCTTATAAATTTCCTAGAATTTTCCCATCACTCATACGCCGATTTGTTTACCTAATACAATACCTTGTTCGTATTCTTTTCAGTAAATACAGTGAGCTGTTCTTCTTGTACCGCACACTAGTAATAAATCAACAAACACAACGCCCGTAATTGCTACACGCGGATTACTCCCAAGAAGCTTTACCTATGGTTTCCAAACATTCCCTTCTATCCGACCCACCAGTATAGGTGTGTCCACCTGAAGACGGGAGCTGAGCCAGCTCCCGAAACACAGTGGTCTTGTTTTAATATTTTAAACGACAGATGAAACATAGAAGAACAGCAATAATGGAACTCTAGTATTTTTTACAAGAAGTTCGAACTGCTGCATAAATGCAGCCTACGGACGTTGCAGATGTTATACACAGCAGCAGATCGTAAGGCAATAAAAATGGCAGGAAGTGGATGGTAAATTGTAGTTTTGTTGACTGGGAAGTGTAGCACTGTACTGTGTAGCTGTACCCACGCGTTGCAGCAGTTCAGTATTAATGGCTTATAATTAGTGCCAGCTACTTTGCATTGTACTTTATAACTGGGTTAAAATGTACAGAGATAAAAATATTTTTGAGTATGATCACAAGACAGAATTTTAAGATGGTAATTTCAAGAGTTAAGACTCTTGTCATAATTTTTATCTGATAAATAATTAGGTTGCGTCTGAGAACAGAGCGCTGGGAAGAATATTATTTTTGGCCCAAGGGAACGGATGTAACAGAAGGACAGAGAAAATTGCATAAGGACGAGCGTCGTAATTTGTACTCATTTCAAGATGCTCTCAGGATTATAACATGGGGGGGGGGGGGGTGAGAAGTACGGGGCTTGCAGAGGACACGGGTACTCCTTTAACATATATTCTGTGATCATGTTGACTGGTTTCGTGTCATTAAAGGTGCGATTATTTACGTGCTGCTGTAAACAAGGTAATGACCTTTCCCGTCAAATAAAACGCTGGGAATTTCCTTACCAGCTAAGTGACAGTTGTCTTATAAATAATATTTGCTTCATAGATTTAGAGTGTCTCACGAGGGTGAATAATGTCTAGGCCTATATGCATAGTATTCTGAAAGTAACAAGTAATTTTAATTGTTCAGAATGAGGCTATTGGAAGGCATTAACACTTCCCTTGTGAACAAACATATTTGTCGGTGATGACGACGTTGGTTTCTTCTGGGTTTTATGTTGTGAACTTAAAGGTAGATACCACTTCTCAGAGGAACATACTGCCTCCGTCTTCAAGGCAGCAATGTTTAATTAACTCTGGATTATATCCACATAGCGTAGCCTATTTCTTTGTCTCTTTTGGGTTTCAGAATAAACAGCTATTATGTTTTGAAATATATTTTAAATAACTAAGTTTTGTGACAGACATACGTTGTATTTCTTTGGAGAAAGAAACTAAATTTTAAAATATTTATTATATATTAATATATTAAATATTTATTCAATTCCCCATATAATTCCTCCGCTGAAATAATACTATTGAGTTGAGTTGCCTGAATTGTTGACCTAATGCCCCAACGTTTTACGTTATTGCAGCATGCAAATTACTCTCAAAAATAAACCAATTTGCTACTTGTAGCAAGACACAACCTATTCTCGAGTTATTTTATGATGCTATTTCAACTTCATAATTTCCATGCAATAGAATGGGATTCCGTTAATTAGTTACTCATGATTTTAATATTCTGCTGTTACAACAAAATATTATACATATTTATATATATGTGTATATATGTATATATATATATATATATATATATATATAATGAAAAATGCGCTTAATATCATGCCTCTTAAGAGAGGTAGGAAGGTTTGGAGGCGCTGATCCATGACCTGTTTACAATGACACAGCTCTCGCACGTTTTCCTACCCTCATGAGAACCATGTAGTTTGGTGATCGCCCTGACGATGGAGACAGCAAGGACTTTTAAAAAGTTGGTAAACTTCTACCAGACTACACGGTGCTACAACCCAGAAGACAGCCAGCCATCTTCGTAATCACCGCTGTAAAAATCAAAACTCCTACTCATGCGTGTTATTTACCATGTATGGTTGCACATGGCAGTTCCAGTTCGTGTTATTCAAGAGATCGAATGATTAGGTAAGGATTTGAAAGGTGAAAGTTGCTGCCTTATTGAAGGTATCATCTGGAGAGACTTAGGATTCGCACAGAATCCTCGATCAGGAAGACTTCGATTCGAGCAGTGATTAGAATCTGATACATCTCCACAACACAGATAAACGCAGTTTATTCATCAAAGGAGAGTGGAAGAGATTGTATTCCTATGTACGCGTACCCTTCAGAAAATCGTTATAAGAATGGCTTTTATTATAGGCGTGTGCTTCTATCGTACTTTATCTAAATTGCATTTAACTCTTTGAAGCCGAAGCTCGTATAAATAATATTTAAGAATTCAGTTTGTCAACGTAACTGTTCACCTTTACAAATACCAGCTTGTTAATGTTGTTTATGAAAGTAATCCCTATTTGCAGTGAGAATTATACGAAACCATGAATAATAAATGAAGATTTATGAATTGTTGAGGAAGGTAGGGCATGCAGTTACCATTGGGCTTCAGGGGGTTAATAGTTGTTCTAACTAAATCCATTTCTCTTGTGTCTGTGAAGAAAATAGAAATGTAAGGGAAGAAATAATGAAGATAGGGGGACAATACCTGATTCTATGAAATATTACGCTGACCGATCCCGTAATTTCAATGTTCAGCTGTTCTTGGAACTCACATTTTATGCAGAAAACATTGTGATTTTATGCTCTAGACTGTGGTGTATTGTCTCATTGTTCTGGACTTTACGATTTTCCGTACGTGTAAAGTACATTACCGCTTCTACATAATTCTAGCGGAAATTGGCTTGGTTTTCATATTGAGTGCACTTTGAACGTGTTACTATCTGTATAAACTATTCAGTACAAGAGACCTTAACACTGCGTTCGTTGAAAGAGACAAAACTACAGGAGGAGGTCAGTTTACTGGCAAATATTGACGGTTGACGGTACTAGCAAACATAAAACTTTAGTTTTTGGTGAGATTCAGGTTCTTATAGCGGCAGTTGGTTGTCTTTCAGGTCTGATAGACGTTTACCGAGGTTTGAGGGTGATCACGTTATGGTCGAGGCAGCAACCATCTCTGAAACGTCGGTATAATTCTAAAGAATTATACAGCGCAACTATTCAGAGAACAGCTTTCTTCATATTTGCCTGTAGTCTTACACATAATCCTGTTTGTGTTTCTTCGTACACCCTTTCGTGCTATATGTATAATTTATTATAAACTTGATTTAAATATGGAGCATCCTAGGAGAAAAGTGTGTAGACCTGTACATCACGAATGTAATTAAGATTCACTAATCTACTTACCAAGACAGATATTTCCTATAGTGTTTTGGAGATGAAACCTAGAGAACTCTTTGCGTTTTGATAATTTTGTTTAAAAGACGTGTCGATTTTGTGCGTGCTTTACGGGCGAAAATCTCGGTTAAATTAAAGCGGCTATTTTACGAAAAATTAAAAGTACATTTTTGATATAAAATAAAATCTCTTTACCATAATGTAGTACTGTTTATCTTTATGTAGTATACTTATATATATTAATTGAAATACAAACATATGTATAATATGATGATTACTATTACTTGTCTGATTCTATTGCATGGCAAATATAAAACCGATGCTGTTGTTTTTTTACCCACCAAATTCTCGATTTCAGGGATTTTTTAAATATAGATTTTTACAATTTTTCGTTTGTGAAATAATTCCATGGGCAACTATGGGAAGTCTGACTGGCGTTGGGTTTCTCATATTTTAGTTTTATAGAGCGACTGCTCATTCTTGTTTCTGAAACGCGAGTTTATTTTGCATGTTTGTTGCTCCAGGCCCCAGTAGTTTCTGCAGTGTATGTTTTCACGTGTTTGCAACGGTTATGTGAAGTTCATATGCAGTAATAACGTAACTGACAGAGTGATGGTTGCTGTACCTATGAACTGTTTGAAATGCCATTAACATGCCTCGTGTCTCTGCTTGTCTGTCTGTCTGTCTAGTTTACGTTATGGTGTTAGGTATGTACATTTCAGGTGCTTGCATAAAATGAGAAATGTTTTCGTAAAGGATTTGTAGAGGTGTTATGATATTATTTTAACACATATATACTTAAATTATAAACTGTTACCATACCCAGTTTCTGTCTGAGGTCTTAGTTTCTGAATTATTGGGAGATAATGAACAATAGCGTTCAACTGAATTTACGATTAGCCATCCGTGTCACATTTATGACTAGAGACTTCTTGCTACGGAATGTATTGCAGTCCGCATGCCTCAAACACGGAATTAAATCGCTGTAATTAAGTATTCCGCAGTTGAATGCCACGGCAATTTCACTTCAGTTGGTAATTTCAACCGGATTTCCGTAGTGTTGAAATATATGCTGCCACAATGTGCACAGTTAAACTACCTTTGTTTTCTACATAGGCTGGTACAGACCAAGATGTGTAGGTTTAGACGATCATTGTTAATGTGCAAAGGAAGAAAATATTATTTGAAAAATCTGAAACGTTATACATTTCATTCATGCAATCATCCTAACAGAGTAAATAATATATTTGCCTCAGAAGTAAGCTGTAAACAGTGAACAAGATGGCGGACAAAAATAATTTGAGCTTGTTGCAGCTAGTTGGGTTTTGTTGTTCTTGAATTGTAATAGTAATACTGGGACAATTTTAATGTAGCTGCTCGGTTGATAGAAGAACATATATATATATATATATATATATATATATATATATATATATATATATGATCGAATTTTGTGGTCCGAGGGCGTGAAATCTAGTGATATTTATGGAAGGATGACAGTTCATTATGGACATGACTGTGTGTCAGAATTGAAGGAAGGGTTAACGAGTTTTGATAATGCCCGTTGGAGGCGCCGCCTGCCATGGCATTTGTTACAACAATGATCAAATCAATCAGCGTGTCCGGGAGAACCAAATAATTAACACTGATAAAATTGAGTCTGGAGTTAGCGGCGCAACAATAGCATAAGGCGATGATGGAGGCAGCAAGGACCTCTGAAACGTGGGTATACATCTACCAGACTGTACGGTGCAACAGCCCGGAAGACAGAACTCTTCAGACTCACCGCCGTGAAAACCTCAAATCCTACAAAAGGATTAGGAATTTGAGTGTGAAATAGATTCAAATAGATCAGGGTAGACCGAACGGCGGGCTCTTTTAAACATAGTAATTTGTTAATGGTGGGGAATTTCATGATTAACTTAGCAGCTATGAGCTTCTGAAGGAGGATTCTGTTCCATGAAGAATGCTAATCTATGGAATTTACCAGTTTTGTGATTGTGCAAAGTTCTAAGATTCTGTCTAGCCCTTTTTACTGAATAAGTAGAAAGAAGAGAGAAGTTGATAATTCTGTGCATGGACTTGCTGTTTCTAAGATGGATGTTTTCTAAGTTGTAGCGCCGTGTAGTCTGTTAGGAGTTTGCCATCGTTTCAGAGGTTTTTGTTGCCTCCATCATCACGGCGGTACAAGTCAGAAGAAGACAGCCATCTTCGTACTCCTCGCCGTGAAAACCTCAAATCCTTCTTATTTCTAAACTTGTCAGCTGCTCAGTTAAATGGATGCTGTTTATGACATTGTGGCATTCACAACTCTTCACTTCTGGTTCTGTATTTGATATTCTTCTTACATAGCCCCATTTCATCTCAGGCTTGTACTGTAACCCCCAGTAATGATCCTCACATAAATTGAACCTGTCTTCCATGAACAACTTTAGTTGCAGTCTTATTCTAGAAATTGTAGGAAAGACGCTTACAATATTCTTGTTCTTAATGAATATCTTCTTGTTTCTGTGCTAACGAAACCCTTTCTTTATATGTGAATACTTTGTCAGTAGAGCTATGTGTAAGGAAACTGAGCTTTACAAAACTAACTTCGGCTCGCGGTGGCCTTTTTACATGATTTAATCTCTCATGAATAGTATAGAGAAAGTAATGTTATAACAGAAAAGTAAACCAAAGAGACAGAAATATAAGTTTTGTGGTTCCTAATACAAGTGTTTAATATTTTAATTTATTAGCCGAAAATATAATATATACGTTCACAGTAATTCGGCTTGACGCTAACGAGGAGAGTTGTCTGGAAATATATTTCCGAGGGGTTTGCTAAACATTTACATACATTTCTTGTCTATACATTAAAATATTTGCTTTATGCTATTCTCATTCTCCTTTACTACGGACTTGGGTGTAGCTAGATGCATGATATTCCTGTTTCGGATGTTGCAAGCCATTTACTATTCCATGGAACACAACTAGTGGCGAATCAGAAATACCCTTAATCCAACTCCCGAACAGCTACACTAATTAATTTAAAGAGACCATTGTTTGGCAAGCCGCCCTTATGGAACCGAAGATTCGCTTTAGGCCAATGCACAGCTGTGCAGAGCGCATCACACTGCTCGTCTGTTTAAACCGACATAAAGCTGTGCGTATTATATCCTAACAGTGTAAACAGTGATGGGCAGATCTGCGGGCAAGGGGACTACACAGTTGAGCGTTTAAATGCCTCGAGCTGAGAGGCAAGCCAGTAGTAATATGTTTTGACTTCAGTGCGACATGTCAGTCTCGGCTCTCACCCGAAAGCCGACGTTACGCACGCTGACAAAGACGTACAAGACCGTCACCAGCCAGATATATGACTTTCCAAAACTTAATGACTCTTTGGTTCACGTTTATGGTACGTATAATTTTTAAAAAAAAAATTGTTTACAGAATTACTTTCTGTTTTTAAAAAAGTTTATTTTCGAAGCATTCAGTTCAATCCATGTATCGCTTTCCAGGATTATTAAGCCATAGGCCTTGTGTTAGTGAGTGCGGGGAAAAGTCCATAAATTGGGGTTTTTAAAGGTGGTTAGAGCTACAGAAAATGATAAATCCATGGCCTTGTCCTCACTAACGTCCTTACTAATGCCCTCACCATGCCCATGCTAACTCACGGCTGAAACTCCTACTACATGTTCTGGAGATCCCGAACAAAAATGGCGTCCTTGAAATCGGCTATACTGACTGATATTTTTGTAGTTTTACTAGAAATTTTCTGAAAATGTGCTTTACAATAAGCCACAACCATTTTATTTGACATACTTTGAAATTTGTCGTCATGAACATGACGTAATAAGATCCTGGCTTATTCCGGTCATAAGGATTATTAATTTTCTATACTTTCTTGGACATACCTTCGAAATTAAAAATGTTCCAGCTATTTCCTTTGTAAACTGTTTTTATTATAATTATCATCATCAATATGTAACTCTTCTCTGATATCCTAATTACTTTTATGATCTGTGATTCTATGTCCTTCAACCATTCTGAGGAATCACACAATAATCCTGCCATTTGAAACTACGTAATCTATGCAGTTTAACAGCGTCTTTGAGTAACCCAAGAATCAATCCGTGCCTTGGGCGGGATTATAACCCCAGACACCAGCATTATCTTGGCCAAACTCTGCTTTACTTTAACTACGCGGTCATTGTGTTTGACTTGACTCCATAAATCTGTCTTTTATTTTATTTCTAGACGGAATGAGATGTCAAACCCACTTGTATTTTCTTTAGTTGCAAATCGTATCTGGCCAATCTAAAATGATGTGCTTAATCTTTGTTCCTTAGGCCACAAGTGTTTTTTTTCTGGATACGCGGAATACATATTTTATAAATATAGAATCTGCTCGGAACAAAATTGGAAAGCTTGTGTTTTGAAACTAAATTCATGCTGTAGGTAGATTGTAATCAGAATTCATTACTGGTGTTTTAATTTAGATAGTAGACTAATAGTCTCAAGACTCTCATCTACTAGATTAGTTTATCCTGACAGATTAACAAATCAGTTTTTTAATATAGGAAAAGTGGCGTGAATATTTGTGTCTACAAAGTTTTTTTTGTGTGAAATTGAGAGAAGTGAATAAAGGAAATGAAGCGGGTGAGGGGCTGAGCGCGTAGCATGGATGTCATTAAGAATTGTCTACAAAATGTCGACGTGGAAACTCACAGAGTTTAGCTTTTTTAAAGATATAGTATGTAGGACAAAATAATATTTTAAAGTAGATTAAGAATCTGTGATTTGGATTGAGGTGGCTCAAGAATTGTGTAGTGGTAGGCTCCGATGAATTTAATTGCTATGCTAGACAACTGTCGCTGTCATTTTGACTGTTGCTATTATAGGTACTCCTCCTACGGCTGCAACTACACAATTATTATTATTGTTATTGACAATATTAATATTTATCGTCTCCACCGGATATTATTATACTGATCAAATGGAGGAGAACAAGTAGAGGTGGACATGTAGCATGCAAGGGGACCGTGAGAAGTGCATAAAAATTGTGTTAGGAAAATCCGAAGGGAAGAGCCCATTGGCGAGACCTAGAATTCGATGTAAGAATAATATTAAACGGATTCTTAGACAAATGCAGCGTGTGTGTGTATTGAAAACTAAGTCAGGATATGACACATTGGCGAGGTTTTCTGAATTTGAAAATTAACCGTCTTGGCTGGAGGCCTTCACATCTGAAGATGGAGACAGTATACTGCTCCGAAACGTTCGCATCAAACCTACGAGTTTACAAGGCGCCAAAAGCCAAATAATCATCATCATCATCACCGCCGTGAAAACATGAAGTTTTACATTCTCGAATCTTGGCATGCTTCATGACATTCGTATATTAGCCTATATGTAAATTATTACGTAAAATTTGTGCTTCTGTGAGAAGACTGCCAATAGCTAACTACTCGTCAACTAACCGAACGTTATGTTTCCAGTCTGTGAGGTGTGTGGTCTGTCTGCTCAAATAGAACTACAGGGAACATGCACTGAATATGAATCCTGTTTCCGTGACATTGTAACTCGTTTGTCACGTGAGGCCACTGAACTTTTATGTTCACAGGGCGGGAACGTGCGTGGATCTGATGTTACACGTGGATGAAACCTACTTTCGAGGTTTATATAGGCCCTACTTGTATATTGACTAACCTGCTGAGAGTGCATAATCTTGATGCTAACTGTTCCAAAATTGCAACTTGTGCATGGAGTAGATTCCTTGAGGACCTAGTAGTTGCTCAGCTGGTCAAGACATTTCCGGCGTTTTATGAAATTCGAAGGTTTGTTAACGTGCTTACAACAGCCCTCTACTGGACTCTATCTTGAGCCAATTTAATCCAGTTCACAACCTCACACCCAGTTTCTTTAATATTCATTTTAAAATTATTCTCCCGGGTGATGTTAGGGTTTCGAGTGAATAAATAATAGACAGTCGCCTAAGACGGCAAGTTTTGGGGGTGGCTGAAGGAATAAAATAGAAACATCGTAACGCATAATATAGTAAGCTTCTAAAAGTAGAAAGATAAAAACAGAAGGAAAGAAGAAATGTGTTGGCCTTCGCGGTTTTGAAATTTGCCACCAATATTTTGTATCTTGCGCAAATGTTTAATCTGTGTCTACAGTTTGGGGGGGGGGGGGGCTGATGATTTGCCTAGGGCGCCAAATATCATTGCGCCGGCTGTGAGCAGGGAAACAAAACACACTCTACAATTATTAAAACTTTTCCGTAGATGGAAGCTTTTATTAAAGGGACATATATGTTATAAGTTATTTAGAGAGCGTCTTCTAAACGCATGTTTCAATTAACACGGCTGTGTTACTTTGCATCCTGTAAATCCCTCACAAATTATTAATTGGTGACCTCTGACATATACATAACCTTCTAGCTGTCACATGGTTGAGAATGGACAGGGACTGGACACGTGAGAATCTAGTCGATTCGAAAATTTTACGAAGCGATGCTTGCGTTCGTGTCCAGGTGGTTGACTCACAAACATAAAAATCAATTGTCTGTTGTATAAAATCTAGATATGTCTATATAGTGCGGTGTGTCGAACCGTTATTATGAACAACTGACAGAGGTCAATGAAAATGGTAGAAATAACAGTAAAATGCCATTTTATATGAAATTAAACTAACAGAAATCCACATGAGCGTTGAGAATTAAATTATTAGAGAATAATTTCCGAAGATGCTAAGAAAAGTTTAAAATATTATTTAGCAGACCAGTATGTTTATCCTTGCCACAAAATGAGGCAGCCGCAAGCTGGAGTCAATTAAGTTTTCGGTCTCGCCTTAGCACTGAACTTTTTGCTGAAGTCGTGTTAGAACTTTTGTGCGGTTGCTATGTGGCGAAAGCCTAAACGAAATAACACTATGGTTAAGCAGAATCCAGAGGTTAAACATCGATACCAAAGCCTCCTTTTGTGTATTGTTCTGAGCTAATTGTATCCACCTCCAACCCTCACTACCCACCCACCTAAAGTTCATCTTAAGTCTGTGCTTGAAATCGTTCTGGATCTCTAAGTCCAAGACTCCCAGGAGATTTTCCAATTACAATTCTGTGTAAATATCAGATCTCCCTCTCGTAGCAATGCCCAGATTATATGATAGTCTAGGTGAAATGTTGCCGAGTATTATTGAAGTTTCGTGTTCAAATTTCGGTCCGGAGATCGCCTAAACTAATTGGAGGTTTTAGTCGTTTACCTCAGCTCTTATAGGTAAATGCCAGAATAGTATTTGAATTTGGCCACTGTTACTTCCTTCTATTTTGTATACAATATATTACTAACTGACGTTATGTATTCTGAGCTACTGACAACGTAGTTAAATATACCAATAAAAAGGATGGCTATCTTCTGGGTTGTAGCGCCCTGCAGTCTTCATTATCAGGGCGATTACCATGATTATGGAGACAGCAAGGACGTCTAAACCGTTGGTAAACGTCTGCATGACTACACCCAGATGACAGCCATTTTTACTCTCCACTGTGAGAACCTCAAATGCTTCTAATAAATAAACATTTTCTAGAAGATAGGGTGGGATGATAATTGTATAATAAAAATCATTTACATAATTTTTTCGTCTCCTAATTGCATCAGAAAACTCGTTTCTGTTCGTTATATATGGTACTTACATTTTTAAACAGTCTCACACGGCTGTTTACGTGTAGTTGTGGCCTTAAAATGACCAATGAGCGGA
Organism: Zootermopsis nevadensis; assembly: GCF_977971745.1. Taxonomy (NCBI): domain Eukaryota; kingdom Metazoa; phylum Arthropoda; class Insecta; order Blattodea; family Termopsidae; genus Zootermopsis; species Zootermopsis nevadensis. The sequence goes on along the minus strand of NW_028259192.1, from coordinate 12,129,652 downwards.
AACGCACATGAAGTGCCTATTAATGTGGCTAATTTCAACCGAAATTAAAATGGCTGGACAAAGCTTAGTAAATTTTCCGAGTATCAATTTTCATGAATATACGTTCATCCGTTCTTGAATTATTTCTTGCGTACCGACAGACTGACGGATAAAGCGATTATAATAGGCGCCAGGCGCGATCGCGCTTAAAACTAGGCCAGCCTGAGCTGTGGTACTTCCAAGCCTAAGAAACTACACAATAGTCTTTTGAGAGTTGATTTGAAAGGGTTAAAGTGACCACCATTCTTAGTACGGTACGACTTCGGACATGCTTTAATCCTCTCCAACCAAGTGATACTTTTATATGTGGTTTCTGTCGTTTTATTACCACAGTTTCATATCCTGGCCTTGCATAGCAGACCTACGAAATTCGTCTAAAGTAATGGAGCGTTCTTGTTCGTGTTTGATGGCCTGCAGCTACAGAAATGAGCAGAATCTTCGTGTTAGTGGCGCTTCGTTATAGCTCAAGATGACAGATTAATAGCAGTGTGAAAGTGCGAGGAACTCTGATTATCGAGGAAATAACGTGGATATAACTTGAGTTCGCTCATGTGTGGAGTAAATGCTAACTAATTTAAAGTATTATGATGGGGAAGGAATATAAACACGTTATGCGTGATGGGTTCTTCGTGCACCTTCTTGTGTTTTTGTGTAATACCTTTTGTTAACTTTTGTTCGAGTGCTTTATGTTACGTACCTTTATCCTATCCTAAATATGCCTTAAAAAGTTGGACCTACTATTCGTAGTGAAGGTCTGATATTATACACATTTTTTATATCAAGAGGTTCTTCACAATGGAGATAAATTATATTGTGGTGATGAGGGCAACCGTATCTCAGAAGAATGAAGAAAAGCTATGAACTGGGTTCAAACAAAAAACTTGTGTACTTTGACGAAACATGGATTCTTCCAACTTATCAGTCGGGAAGGGTTGGTAAGACAGTAAGACAGAGGGTGTTATGAGGAACGACAATGCTCTTCAAGACGTCTTCTGCTTCGAGAAGTCAGTTCATTGAATAGGGCTTGTGGATGTGCACTGAATTAATGTCACTGAGGACTATGTTTAGTGGCGGACTAAACTTCGAGACTCCATAAAAGACTGAAAATATCTTGAACAGCTGAACTACTATAGGTTTTCTAGAGGGTCTCTTAGTCTTGACATTAGTTAACAGACGATTTCTTTGTTCTGGTTTAATAAGGCCGAAAATTGGTAATCACTGTATTCAATTGTTATGTTAGACTGTCTGTCGCCATTCTCATTCAACTAAACCGAATTACTGACGCGATAAATTAATCTAATGAAGTGCGTCTGTTGTAGCTGATAAACAACGGGAATCGGAAATCTCATCCAGTTCAAGTTGACCTAGTTTATACGCATGAGCGCGGACAGACCGCAACAAATCTGCTTGCGAATGATTCATATCCATTCACTACAGAATGAATAACGTCATCACGAACTTTGCATACATGTATTGACAACACTAGCCGGTGGCAGAGTGCGTTTTAGCATTCTGAGCGATTGGTCAATGCAGGTTGTAAATCCACGTGCAGGCCGGGTGGTAAGAGACGCGATGCAGGAAAGCATTTCTGTGTCGTATCTCTTACCACATTTCCAGTTTTAGACACAAAATCTATAATTCAGGCTAAAGTGATTCGTCATTTTATACTTCACGTTGACAGCCATCTTTTCTTATCAGTTTCCCTAAAATAATTGTCAGATGTATGTTAGATGTCAGGTTCTCATGGTGGCGAATATGAATAATTGTTAGATCTCGTAAATGTTGAGTGATTTTCAAGGATATGTCGTCATGCAACATCTTAGTCCTTACGCTCTATATCGCTTGTATTTCTACGATCGTCGTAGTTCACTCAGCAATAGTTACGTGGGTGCAGGAGTCGTAGAAAGAAGGGTGTTATAAAAAAGGTAATTTAAACACGCTGTGTTTTAAGTTAGATTTTCTTTTTGATAAAACGTCAAGAGCCTGAGGATGGTACTGTGTAATCGAAAAATCCAGCTCTTAAATACTCTCATTATTAATAAATCAAAAGAAATTATTGTGAATGACGGAAAATTTGGACTCTATACATTTGTAACAATAGGCCTCATTTTTGACGATGCAAGTGAGTTTTTATTTTAATTGGAGAGCGTGTATTTTTTAATTTAATAAATACCATGAAAAATCGAAACAGTTGATACATAAAACAAATACTACATTTGTGAAAGCAAAGTTCATAGTCTCATTTAACTATTTTATACATTGGTTAAACATTAGTGTCTCTTCATCCGTCTTTTATTCTCATAGGAACCGTGTCTTTATTTTATTTAGGAGGAGCTCGGCAGACGTCACTCTGATTACTAACTGTCCGACCACAGCATGTCAGAAATTTGGAGAAACAAACAGAATAGGTATTTTCACATGGAGACGGTAGGAGAGCCAGCTCTCAACACGTAGATTTTCTGTTTTATAATGTTGAAAGTTGGATCGAGTCCAGAGAAACAACAATACAGAATTCAGAATTAGTCTTTGTATGTATAAAGTTTAAATGTGATGGCCTTGGTCCGACTTCGCTGTGAGAGAGGACGTGTTTGTTAAGTTGTTAACTTCTTTCAAAATATATGGTTTATCATTTTCACTATGATAGTGCAGACACATCTTTATTATTCTGGGTACAATTTTACACCTGAGGTACCGGTAAGTTCGCTTTGAAACACTCTGTATAGCAGTCGGATCATGGGACGCTATTGCTTTGTGAGGATTTACTTTATTGGACATCACGTATTTGAACTGACTGGTAATTTAATGTTTATCGCTGGGATCACCCGTCATGCTGAAGACGAGCTATCTAGAGGCTGTTCAGACCGACCCGAGTGTCCTAGAATGTAGGCCTACGTTTAATCCAACTAATAGACTGCTTAGCTAATCGACATATAATTATACGTAGTTAAGTACCACCACGTGCTGGAGTGAGCCACTTGGAAGTGTGTATTGGCTCATCATGATGCCTTGTTTGAGGGACACCAAAGTACGTGCCTTGTGACCCGTGAAAATTAAGACAAACGTAGTTAGTTGTACGCAAGTAGAGTGCTTATATTTTTTGCGGGTTTGCATTACCCAGTCTTTAGGTACATTTATTGCAGACACAAGTAAATGTCTTCGTAGTTTCGTTTTAGCCATCTAGTGCACAGCTCGCTTAGCATTAAATTTTCGTACCGTCGAGAAACATACAAGTCCATCGTTAATTACTGTTACTAAGAACAGATGGGTGCAATGTATCTCATGAGATGTTGAGACCCAAAGCAGTTTGGAAATAAAATTAAAACTCTGTACATTTTAATCTAATTTAGCTTGTGTAGCGTATTTAATGTTAATGATTAACACGATAAAATTGCTGGCATGTCTGTTATTAAGAACTTAAAAGATGTAAGTTGCTTTAACTCCCGTTTTATAGAAAAATCTTATATACATTACAGCAAAATGAGAGGAAAGAAACATGGTAAATTATACTTCAAAAAGATGGTCCCATTGGAAATAATCCTCCAAGGTGGACGCGCTTGTTTGTCAAGGAACAGCCCAGCGACTTATTATAAGTAATAATGACAAAGGGAAGGGCGTACACAGATCGAGATTTGTTGCAGTCACTTTGTGAATATCGTTACAAACCAGGTCAAAGTAAAGTGAATGAGATTTCCATCACTTACCAGCTGCAAAATGTCATTTGGTTACATCAGTTTAAAGCGTTTATAATTCGGTTTAGCTGAAGGAAAATACCCGGAGCCATGATATTTTTCAATTGGAATAAGTAGTCACTAATATTCGGTATTTTAAGAGTGTAAACTACGAAATTGTTTTTTTATACGATTTATCACTTGAGAAGACAATCTTGACAATGGAATGGATTGAAGATGCCTGTCTTCTGAGTTATTGCGCCGTGTAGTCTGGTAGAAGTTTACAAACGTTTCAGAGGTCCTTGCTGCCTCCATCATCAGGGCGCAACAACCCAGAAGACAGCCATCCTCAGACTAACTGGTGTGATGCATTATTGGCATTGAATCACTAAGTTTGTTTCCGTGCTCTACCAATCAACTGATAGAGATACCCTGCACTCTTGAAGACAGATTTTTCTACCCAGATTGACTGTTTAAATTCGAAAAGGCGCTGATCCCCGTCTCAGTACTGTTCTATTTGTTCTGCTGTCTTGGCGAAATCTCCCGTTTTCTCTCATGTCAGTTTCGCTGTCAGGTATAGTTTACCTTGAGTGATAGATGCGCAATTAAAACGACGTCATGTCGGGGCTTTGTACTGAGGGAATTTAAGCCCTGGATGATGGAATGTCAGCTAACCAGACTTGATCTCGAAAATTCAAAATACAAGCACATAAATATAATACCAACATGGCTACACGAATAACCACAATCCTTCCTTGGTTGGGTTGGATCTTGTTCATAAGATGGTTTCTTCGCCTCATTAAAAATTTGATAACACCTCAACCTTATTTTTTCATAAGTAAATATTTTATATCAACAATAACAGTGTAAAGAGCAGAGGTAGCATCTTCTGTTTGTATCGTTATGTAGATTTTGATGGGTTTTAAATTATTTTATGTCAGCTGTCTGAAACTCGGGCAAGAACTTAAAAATGTTTGTTTTTCTTTAGAGCTGCAGCTGTGTAAAGGGATTAGCACGCTAGTTTTTTTTTAATCGTTCAGTATTTTTTATTCCGAATCACGAAATTATGAAGGTTGACTGAAGAAGACACGTGAGAAATAAATACGTTCCAGAATTATGGTTGGAAACAAATCCCGAAGCGACTGCATCAGCATGACAGAAGATGTTAGGGACGTTTGACAAGACTATATTAGTCCTTGTTGCGTGAACAACTAAGAGCTTACTTAGTCTGTGAAACAAATGATTTACTTACAAAGCGACTATTGTGTGTTGTTTGGCGAGAATATTATATTAATAGAAATGTAAATATGTACAGCTTGTTTCGTAATCCTTTTGTAGGTTGAATTTAAAGTTAAGAATCTATTTCGTACAAGAGGAAGAGGGTAGGACGTACTGATTAAGCAGCCTTTTAACTTTCAAAGCCGCTTATCTGTTTTAAACTGGTTTAAGTATTATAAGTTCTGTGTGTAGTTTACTGCAGTAAATAATGAAATATATTTCCCGAAACAAGTGTAACATATTACATTTTATTGGTATGTTTAAATAATTTTCGAGAGTTTAAATGGATTGAAACGATTTAAAACAAGATGGCTGTCTTGTGGTTTATTGTGCCGTGTAATCTGGTATAAATTCGCCGATGTTTTAGAGGTGCTTGCTGCTTTCTTTATCAGGGCGACCTGTTGATGTAGACCAACCACTTATGAATTGTAGGTCAATTTATACCTGACTACAAGGCGCAATGTCCCAGAAGATATATTTATAATCGTAGTGAGAACCTGAAATCTCACCAAGAAACAGTGTGTTTCAGCAAATGCAAATAAACCAATCAACGAAACTACATACGCTGATGTCCTATATGCTAATGCAAGTAGCTGTGAATATTATACGTTGCTGCGTACAATATTACTATCCAATTACATAAATAAATGTTTGGAAGGACTATGCAAATAATACTAATTTCATTGCTGCACAGCAACTTGTATGTAAACATAATATTTTACATTCAAGGTAACGTGTGACATGCAATAACGAGACGTGTTGTATTATTGATTTCCAAGTTTTGGTCCAGTTACTTAGTTGGGAATGCTGATACGGTGGTGTAGAGCGTTGTTCCAGCAACAAATCTCATGAACAATGTCAGTGGGTCCTCTGAGCAACTGTAACATTTCTGTTTGGTGTTACAGTTAGTGGTTGTAGACGCAAATAGCCAAAATCACAAGCTTTAATAGTCCTG